>NW_020174788.1:3637036-3653705 GCF_003031525.2 Neophocaena asiaeorientalis asiaeorientalis
AAAAAAAAAAAAAAAAAAGACTGCATTTTTGTTGTTGTTGGATTCCATTAAACAGTAAAGTGGCTGTATAGCTCAGGGAATGAATGCCTGGGCTTTGGAATGAGTTGGATCCCCACCTCAACTCTCACAAGCCTCAGTTCTTGATCTGTAAAATGAAGGAAATACTAGCCTACTTCTTGGGGCTATTGCAAGGGTTAAATGATCAAATGCTCTTAGCACAGTTCCTCACTCAGCATGAAGAAGAAACAAACAAACCAACAAAATATTAACCATCACTCTCTTACTAGCGCTGTTAGTAAAGTTTATGATTCTACAGAACTGCAAGAGTAACGATGCCCTCTCTACCAAAAACCATACCTGAATGCTTCTGGGCAAACGTTGGCAATATAAAGGTTTGGTCTTGAACAGCAGTAGGTTTTTGGTTTTGGTTTATTTTATATTATCACTATTCTTACCAAAATGCAGAGATGAGAATATATCTGAATAGTTCCAAGCAGATGTCGACAGTACAAAGACTTGGCCTCGATCTAATGTGAAACTCTGAGTGCCAGTAGCAGGGCAGGTTAGACTGAAACTCCCACATGGCATCCAAGCCTGGCCACTCTCCAGCATAACCCTGCGTCACTGCCTTTAAGGTGATCTTTTGAGAAACTTACATTTTAGTGACACACATTAAGTCACGGCTGTTCTCTCTCAAGGATCATCTACTGTCATTTAGATTCTGTCCAGATGATTAGGAGAAAACATGTTTTATCATCCATAGGTCTGCAACTTAAGAGTAATTCCAGCAAACCTCAGGACTTAAGAGCATCTGCTTGGCCAGAAATCTTTGTTTTGGACCAGATGGCATTGAAACTCCCAAGGTAGGGAGCCTGGCATGGCATGTAACACTATCAGAGAAGTCAGGCAAATTCAATAATTGTAGCTGTAGGTACTGTGGCTCTTTTTTCACTTGGTTTGCTGCAAGGCAGCATCCTCAAAAGTAATCTGTACTTGGTTGCAATAATCCACATAGATCACTCAAATCTCTGAATCTCAGCCGCTCTCAGTGTCTACACCATGCAATTAAATGCATAAGTATACCCCATCTCGTGGTAGTCAGAATTGTGAGTTTCCAGGTAGAGAGGAAAGAACACAAGACCAGGAATCAGGACATCAGCCCCAGTTCTGTCGCTGATGCTCATGTGGCCATGGGCATGTACAGCAGCCGTGGAGGTGACACATGGATCCCTCTTCAAGAAAGGACTTGCCACTCAGCTGCAAGGAGCTGTCTGACAGTCTGGAGCTGTAGCGCCCTCAGGATTTGCCTCAAACTTGTGACGCTTTTCCTGGGCAGTCCCTGACCAAAGACTAAGCATGGAGAGGGTATGAGGGCCCAGCCATTTCTACTCAACATGGAACTCCTCTAATGGGCAATTTGTACCCTGGGGCTCCCCACCTCTATCGGATATGCACTGTGGTCTGAGGCTTTCACTCCCCCAAGTCCCCCTTCCTCCCCTCTTCCTTTCATAGGTGTCACATGCAAATACACACTACCAAATGTAAAATAGATAGCTAGTGGGAAGCAGCTGCATAGCACAGGGAGATCAGCTCCATGCTTTGTGACCACCTAGAGGGGTGGGATAGGGAGGGTGGGCGGGAGACGCAAGAGGGAGGGGATATGGGGATATATGTATACGTATAGCTGATTCACTTTGTTATACAGCAGAAACTAACACATTATAAAGCAATTATACTCCAATAAAGACATATAAAAAAATTTTTTAATAAAAAAAAATTTTTTTTTAAATAGGTGTCAGATGGACACCACCATCTGAAGCTTTCCCTGATCCACCTGCTTTCTCCCCTTGTATCTTCTATGAGTGTTACCAACTGCTTGTGCTCTGAACTCTGTCTCAAAAACTCTGTCCTGGGACACCCAACTGATGCAGGATTAACTTCTCTAAACCTGTGCTGACTTTTCTTTTAAAGCAGGTCTAATCATAACAATGGAGGAGAAGACAGTTTTTCAGGATAGTGTCCCAAGGTACAGACAGAGAGTCCTTTCCCCCCACTATCTCCACACCCTCTGAGCATGCCACCACCACCACCATTTACCCCAAGAAATTCTTTGCAGCAGGGGATGGCTGATAGGGCAGAAAAACAGAAACTGTTGGAGTTTCTAAGGCACAGCTTTAAGTCATGAGAGCCGTGATTTTGGATGTTAACATATCTAAGCCCTGAAGCACTAGGCACAAACCTTGTGTCCTAAAAAAAAAAAAAAAAAAAAAAAGATCTGAAAGATAAATGACTATACCAATACACCCATTGATCCTCTAAATAAGGACTGAGTAAATGAGGAAAGAAGAAAGGGGAGGAGGGTATGGGGGGCAGGGAGGTCAGTAGAGTTTGGCATCGAAGGAAGTGAACCTGGAAGGGCCACGTGACAGTGATCAGCGTCATCGCACGCATTGTGATGGACCTGGAGCTTCCCTTCAAGAAGGCATCCACCTCCTCCCGTCCCTTGGGGCCCTAATCCACTGACTGCCCAGTCTTCATGCGGGTGAGCCCCTACATGGCCAATGCCATGGGAATTCCATAAGTTGTCTTTGCTCTGGGGGACCTCCCACTGATCCCAGCCACTAGGAGTGTCACCTCTCTGGGCCCTGAGACTTTACTCCATCTCCACCCAACTTCTCCCACACGGTCAACCTTCTTCTCATCAGCTTGGGGTGCTCATCATCAGCCTATGGCTGAGAGAAAGGACAAACCCCAAATACCTCAAGGAATGCTACACAGTTGTTGGGAAGAAAAGCAACCCCTATCCCAACTTAAGACAGCGGTTAAATGGAAATAGTAATAATGATTTTATATAGCTCAATATTAACTAACCTGAATATAGCAAATAGATACCTGGCTCTGTGAGCTATTCTTTCCAGACATAAACCCCATGAGCCCCCACAACAACTCCATGAGGCAGGTAACAATGCTATGCCTATTCTACAGACAAGGACACTTGAGGCTCAGCAACTTGCCCAAACTCACTTAGCGATAAAGTGAAATTAGCAGGGCTGCATGTAATGTAATTCCCTTCAAATCTGCATTATACTCCTTGAGGACAAGACGTGTCTTAGACTCTACTGTCCCCTCCCTCTCTTATGTAACACTTAGCCTAGTGGTAGGCAGCTAGAAGATTCTCCAATATTTTGTGCTTTGACCAACCGATTTAGATATTTTCCCTTCAGAGTAGGGAAAAAAAAAAAAAAAAAAAGCCCTGCTTGAAATGTGTATGTCCATTTTCTCCATACCAGTAGAACTCCTGGGCACCTGCCAGGAAGGAGGTGTGAGGCAGTGAATGTGCATCCACGGGAAGAGATCATATTTCAGTCTTTTCATTTCACTTGACAGGAGAAATACTGATTAAAATCAGCCGCACACGTCATGAAAGGGTAACTGGGTTCTTCTTCGCTTTCTTCTCCACAGAAGCAGCCCCACCTGTACTCCAGGAGACAACTCTTCATGCATAAAATTACTAACAGACACCATCTATCTGATGAATGTCTTCTCCTGAATAATTTATATCACTTGATCTATTTTCAAAGGTTAGTCTTACTTAAAATTACAATTCTGAATAGGTCAGCCTGTTATTTAAGGATAAATTATTTCTCCCCTTCATGTTAGTGTTGTGCTTAGTTAATGATGAGGTCTTTACTTCTAGCCCCCAATAGACCATGAAAGAAATTGCTTGTTTGACCTAGCCTCTCTCACCCTGAATCTTCTTCCTTGATTCATGGTGACTCACTGTCAGCAACCAGCCTGCATGTTTTAAGACACTAGGTTCTCATTCTTGGTCTCTTGTTATTTTTCTACATTTCTCTCCTCTCTTTATCTGGCACCTCTTCCCCACTTCCCCTTCTAACCCCATCACCCCACCTTTCCAACCAAAGAACAACCCATTCTCAGGTCCTCTCACTGGAGACACAGCCCTACATTGTCCCATCACTAGTCCATTCCATTCCAAAGAGGTAATACCTATAAAGATGGTCCACATAGCTTTCCCAGGCTCTCATGCATCACCCATTTAGCAAATAAGGATGGAGAGAGACTGTAGTCAGTGGAAAGAAGACTAGAGAAAAGCTGGTTTGAGTCCAGTAAGATCCAGTCCAGTTGGTGAACTGCTTCCCCGTCCCCGTTTTCTCAGTGATGGAAAGAACACAGCTTTGAAGTCCGATAAGCCCGGGTTCGAATCCAACATTTCTTATTACTTAGCAATTTGGGGCAGTAAAATCTGAGAGTTTCTTCTTTTATGAAATGAGGATGGTCATACCTTACTGAGGATTATTTTAAGAGTTGACAAGTTAAAACAGGAAAAATATTCCATATAATGCAAACGCAGTGGGAGGCAGTTAATAAATGTCTGTTAAAAGAATCATGGGTGGGCTTCCCTGGTGGCGCAGTGGTTGAGAGTCCGCCTGCCGATGCAGGGGACACGGGTTCGTGCCCCGGTCTGGGAAGATCCCACATGTCGCAGAGCGGCTGGGCCCGTGAGCCATGGCCGCTGAGCCTGCGCGTCTGGAGCCTCTGCTCTGCAACGGGAGAGGCCACAGCAGTGAGAGGCCCGTGTAACGCAAAAAAAGAAAAAAAAAAAAAAAAATCATGGGTGAGTGGATGATCAGTAAATGACTATTATCAAACATATCATTTTTAATGAAAAATTTGTTTAGTCAAGATGAGTGGAAATGGCAGGTTGAAGAAAGGTAAGTTGCTTGTGTTGAACAGTGGTTAAGAGCACGGTTCCATCAGATCTGGCTTCAAACCCTGACCCCACCACTTACCAGCTACACTACCTTTGACAAGTTGCTTAATCCCCAGTTTTCTAATCTGTAAACATGACAAATACTCACCTCCTTGGGCTTATGGAGGCTTAGATGGCAAAGTGCCTGGGAAAGACTTGGCATAGCCGACATAGAAGGCATCACTGCTGAGATGAATAAAAGTAAAACAAAATGAAAGGCCTCAGTTGCATCTACCTCATGGCACAATTGTAAAGGGAGAAAATGCTTTGCAACCAGAAGTATGGAAACACATAAGGGATTTTTTACTACCATTATTATTAGAAGGAATGATGAACTGAATAGATGACTGTTATTGGAACAAGCACAAACTTCACGAGGCCTTTCTACAACGGGCATGTGTATATGCGCACAAATGTTCAAGAAAGGTATAGGGCTGGTTTAATAAAAGGATAATTTCTGTTGTTGCTCTGAGTGTACAAAGTCATAAAGGGCGGATGTTTGAGAGGCTGAAGTAATGTGTAGAGAACTTAACTGATACTCTAAAACCACTGATTGTAAATATGCTCAGGAGGTATATAAATTCACACTGTTTTACGGCAGGAAGGTTTTTTTATTGGTAATTTAACGTAATTGTGAAATTAGAAGGATCACTGGGCCAGAAGTTTTCTACGTATTCAGCTGGGAGGGCTGCCTGGTGCCCAACCTTGAGGAGGCCTCCTGGGAGCCACAGGCCGTAACCTTCCATTTTCTGGGTGAAGAGTTTTCTCTAAGGGGGCCAAACAAATTCTACAGGGCCCGTGGATTGTTTTCCCAAGCTTGTCCCCACATTCCCAGGGTTGCCATTACCATAAGCCTATGTTTCTCAGGGTTCTTTCAGCTACCGGCATCAGACATCCCCTGGGCAGCCATGCTGGAGGAAAAGGTGATCTTACTGTGCTGAGTCCTCATGAACTAACAGGACCCGAGACAAAGCACCTTCAAGACCCAAGGTGTTGGCCTCCTTCTTCTTACACATAGGCTTGATTCACCCTTGTGCTCCTTCACCCTCTCCCGTTCGTTTTCCAGCCTCTCCTCCATTCATCTCCTTGTACAGCTGCTAAGGAGACTGGTTCTCTTAGGAGACTGGTTCCCCTGCTCCTTCACAAAGGTAGCAGGGGATAACTGCACCCAGCTCTGAAGCTTAACTTCAAAGAATCCATAGTAACTACAAGGCTGCCAGAGCCTTCTGAGGCAGTTTTCAGAGAAGGGTCATAGTCTGAGCACATACCTTAGTAGGTATCTACTGCACTGAGATATGGAAGACACGACATTTTTTTGTTTGTTTGTTTGTTTTGTTTTTTGTGGTACGCGGGCCACTGTTGTGGCCTCTCCCGTTGCGGAGCCCAGGCTCCGGACGCGCAGGCTCAGTGGCCACGGCTCACGGGTGCAGCCGCTCCGCGGCATGTGGGATCCTCCTGGACCGGGGCACGAACCCGTGTCCCCTGCAACAGCAGGCGGACTCCCAACCACTGCGCCACCAGGGAAGCCCAAGACACGACATTTTTGATTTCTAGAGATGAGAACCAACTATTGGCTAAATACGTTAACAAATGTAGAGAACACTTACCCATAGCTTCCTCCCTTCTCAGCCTTAATGGTGCTAAGAGACATGTGTTGCTTCCAATCCAAAGACCATTTCCATGTGTGTCAGAGCAGACAAGGTGGCACAGGTGGAAATGACCCTTAAATGTGCCTCTACTAATGGCTCAGCGTGACATCCCTCCTTTTCATGTTGAGAAGGAAGAGTACCTTGCAGAGTGCATATTAGTGTGGAGGTGGAAACACTCATTTGATGTCAACGTGGGTGGCTTTGTTCCAAAACCGAGACAGAATCTGAGGATCTTACCATGACTCAGTTATAGCCACACAATACAAAATAAATTGAATTAAATGCCAACTGCATTACTGGTGGATTTTTATAAAACCTCTCCCTTCAAAGAGCATTGTTGTTTTTTTTTCCTGTAACTCTATTTTTTTTATTCTTTTACAATCTTTTTTTTTAACATCTTTATTGGAGTATAACTGCTTTACAATGGTGTGTTAGTTTCTGCTTTATAACAAAGTGAATCAGTTATACATATACATATGTTCCCATATCTCTTCCCTCTTGCGTCTCCCTCCCCGCCTCCCTATCCCACCCCTCTAGGTGGTCACAAAGCACCGAGCTGATCTCCCTGTGCTATGCGGCTGCTTCCCATTAGCTGTCTATTTTACGTTTGGTAGTATATATATGTCCATGCCACTCTCTCACTTTGTCACAGCTTACCCTTCCCCCTCCCCATATCCTCAAGTCCATGCTCTAGTAGGTCTGTGTCTTTATTCTCATCTTACCCCTAGGTACTTCATGACCTTTTTTTTCTCTTAGATTCCATATATATGTGTTAGCATACGGTATTTGTTTTTCTCTTTCTGACTTACTTCACTCTGCATGACAGACTCTAGGTCCATCCACCTCACTACAAATAACTCAATTTCATTTCTTTTTATGTTTGAGTAATATTCCATTGTATGTTTGTGCCACATCTTCTTTAACCATTCATCTGTCGATGGACACTTAGGTTGCTTCCATGTCCTGGCTATTGTAAATAGAGAAAGAGCATTGTTTTTAAAGTATCATCTCATAACTCATTTGGCCTCCCAAGCCAAAGTCTATTTCCTCCCATGCTACAGCTGGCAAAACTACGGCTCAGAAGGATGGTGTGGTTTCCCAAAGTCAAGTGACTAGTAAATGGCAGAGCTGATAACAAAATTCGCATCTTCTCATTTATAATCCCACTGCCTTTTTGCTATATTCCTTTGCTTCCCTATAGGCAAGCTATTTGTTATTTTTCTCTTTGCCCCTCCAGAGATACCCTCCACCCTTCTCCATCCTGCTTTGTACCCTGGGAGGATGGCATTATTGATTGGGTTAACTCACTAGAAGCTAGAGGCCAAGGTATTCTGTTAAGTCAATGAGAGATGCCAGCAAGAAAGCAAAGCGTGAGGTCACAGTGTATTTTCTGGATCCCTTACTGCAGAATCTCCCTATCAAAGGCCACAGAACCTTCTGAACAACCCCTACTTCCTCCAAGTCCCAGTAGCTCCTTCCACCCCTTGACTAAGGGTGGTACCATCTCCTGAACATGAAGCACTGCACCATCCTTGTTGGCTTCCCTTAGCTCTTCCCTCTATTGGACTCCCCTGAATTACCCCATCCATTTGTCCTATCCCATCCTTTTCCTGCCAGAACTATGATTGATCAGCACATTTATAGTGTGCCTTAGTGCCCCGATTACTGTGTCATTGAGGCTTATGTAGATATTGTTTCATTGTCTAAATAACAGCCTTTGAGGGGGATAGACTTTACTGTCTTCTACTCGCAACTCACCACCCACAAATACTCTTCGGATCTTAGTCAAAGAAAACAAGTGTCTTTCCTTACTGTGTTCTGGCTTCTCTCCATCCTACCAAAGGCAATGTTCTTTGCTGGTGTGAGTCCCAAGTAGGCAGTCTTGGGGGCTGGAATCCACTGGTGGTTCCCATCTTTCCCGTGTGAGATCATCCCTCTTCCTTCACACAGGCAGCTCAAAAGGAGAGTCAATATTCAAAGGACTTGCCTATCTAGGGGACATATGGGGGAAAAGACTGGGAATGAGAGAAACATAATAAAGAAGCAGAAAGGAAGAGACCTTAATAAACTGTAGATAGTACTACGAAACGGCTTAATCACAAGACAGCCTGTTCATACTGCCCATGGACAGGCAGGAACTGTACCTGAGCTTCAGCCAGCTGTTTATTTCCCCATCTAGTTTACTCTGCAGGAGGCTAAATAAGGAGAGTGGTTTATTTAAAAGTTGAGTATTTTAAAACACCAATGTAAAGAACTTTTAAATGGGTCACCATATTCCTCTCTCTTCACCCAGATATACATACATAGTAAGTCAACATTCTCCATGCCAATGATTCTATATTGCTCTCTTGGTGTTTACTTACCCCTGTCAGCCAACTGCGCTCAAAACACTAGCAACACTCATTCCCCAAATGACAAATTTACTCCATCAGAGCAGGTTTTCTATGTCTCCTGACTGCCCCAGGATCTAGCACAGGGCCCGGCACACCGCAGGCATTCAGGGAAAGGTTTTGAGATAAAATTGAAGGACTGCAGGATTTTGGAAAGTGCTAGAACAGTAGAACTGTGTCAGAGAGAGAAGAGGAAAAAGAGAGAGGCAGCTCTGAGAGAATGACAATGCAGGCTCCTGCCATCAGATCGTTTCTTCGACCTTGTCTTCCTTTCCGGCTGTTTACACACTCTGGGAAGAGCTGCTTTCTCAGAAGCTGCTACGTTCTCCCAGAACAGGCCAAACATGGCTGCTTTCCTAAATCCAGCTGTAAATGAGCATTAGCACAGGCAGTTCAACTCAAGTTTTGTCTGCTCCTACCAAGAAATGCTTCACAATGAAAGAAAGTAAGATTCAAATTTTCCTCAGAGGAAGGCACAGCATGGAACAGGCCAGACAGTGGCTCCCGCTGGAATCCATTCCTTCACACCAACGCGTCACACACCTGAAGGGCTGTAATAAAAGACACCTCCGGCCCTTCTTGCCAGTCAGCACCTTACTTCTTCCTGGGTGACTGAGAGACTCAAAAATAGTTTCCAGTCGCTGTTTCGAGTCTCCACAAGGAACCGAGAATGTCGCTGAAGGTAAAACTTTCAGTTCTCCAGAAAGCAGGGCGGCAAAGTGAATTCTTTTCTGCTGCAGTGCCGCGTCTTATTTTATTCTCTCTGGGACAGCCAAGGGAAAGTGCCACCCTTGTCACACCCTGCCAGCACCCCGACCATGCCCACCCCCGCTAGAAATTTTAGGCACAGTCACGCCACAGAATCTTCCGTTATGCCTGACACTTCTTAATTCTCCACATCTAGAGATTTTACCACAGGTGAATTTAAAATACATTTTCTGAGTTCAAGAGCTAAGACCTACAGAAAATGCGAAGATAAAGTTCGTCGCACTGGGGCTCAGAGGAGGCTGCCCCCAAATATGCCTCAATGGCATATCGGTTATTTTGAATTAAAGTCACTTAAGAAGAGCCAATGCGAGAGAGGACACGCTGACCCTCCTTTTTGTCTCCCTGAAAGCGACAAATGAATCTCTCCTGTGAAAGGTGCCCTCCCCGCATCTGGCGGTGAAAGGAAACCCTTATCACCAGAGATAAGGAATTCTGGCCTACCAGGCTGTATAAGCAAGCCCTGTTACTTCTTTAATTCACTACCCCAAGCCCATATTCTGCTTGGATTCTTCACTAAGTGAGCACTCAAAACCTAAATCTCTTTGTCCTGTCAAACCCTCACAAAATTTGTGGTGTTTTTTTGTCTAAAAAGCATGAAGCCTGCCTACTTTGGCCACTTCTTAGGTCCCATTTCTATGAGACCTACCTGTACATGCATTAAGATGTGCTTCTTTTTCTCCTGTCAATCTGTCTTGTGTCAATTTTATTATTGGTCCAACAACAAGAATTCAAGAGGGGTAGGGGGACAAATTTTCCCTTCCCGACAGTCCTTACCCTTAAGGAACGGACCATCTAGCATCTGACCTTCATTTATTTATTTTCCCACCTAAAAAGGACTGAGGTGGCTTACAATAATGCAAACGCTACAATGAGGGAAAATAAAACTTAGAATAAGTTGGTGAAGCAGTCAGGAAAGAAATGAGGACAAGAAGCATAGGTGAAGCTGGAAATGCAGTTAGCACCCACAGAGCAGGCTGTCATATCCTACACACTTGCAGGTGTGATCCCAAATTTGACTGTAAGATTTCTAGCAGACAGGATATTTAGTCTAGCCAAAGAGACAAGCCAGGTCTCCAAGTAACTATGAAGATAAAAGGTGTGAGCTCTGGGGCCAGACCACCTGGATTCTAAATCCCAGCTCCCAGGTACATGATCTAAGGGAAATCACTCAGTTTTTCTAAGTTGCCATTTATGTATAAACTGGGAATAATAGTACCTACCCCTCAGGGTTACGTGAGGAACAATTTACATCTGTAGGAATGTAAAGCACAGTAAGTGCTCCACAAGCATCGGCTAGTCCAAGACAGAATATGACAGATGTTTCCACAGAAGTTCAAGTTCATTACTATAATCACACAGAAGGAAAAGACTGATTTGGGCTGAGGATAGGAGAGAGACATGGATTGGGGATCACTTTGTCGTGGGGGCAGTAACCAAATGAAGTGGAAGAAAGGTTTTGGCTAGTTGATGGAAGGAAATGGGAAGAATTTAAGCACAAGGACAAGTACAAGTGAAAAGGACAGCAGGTGCTCGTAAGTATTAGAGAATCCAGAAATCAAGTCGTTTTCTATCAACACTATTAATCAGGAAATTTGTGATAGCAAGTGATGGAAACCCAGTGCAAACCAGCTCACGAAAACCAAAAGGTGGGCTGCATTATTTCCTAACACTTGGAAGCTCAGGGGCAGCTTCAGAAACAACTGGACCTCTAGTAATATATTATCAGCATTCAGTTTCTCTCCTCTCAGCTTTACTCTCCTCCATGTTGAATTCTTTCTCAGGAAGAAAGACGACCCAGCAGTCCCAGGTTTTCATCTACGCAATCTCAGGCCAGTGGAAATACCCATAGAACCGTCTCTTAAGAGGTAAGTGAGGGGTTAGGGAGTATTTTAGACAATGCTTCCGTTCTCCTTCTGGGCACCAGGTAGGATTCTACTTCCCCAGCCCACTTTGAAGTGAAAGGCGGCCATGAGACTGGCAATAGCCAAAGAAATAGGAGCGGATGTGGCCTTTTCCACATTCAGGTGGGAGCTTTAAGAGGCAGCCATAATGCCTCCCCTCACCCTGATGATTCAGGTCGTCTCCGTCAGAAGATGGCTCTCTCAACGTGGGTCACTAAGGAGCAGAACTCCTGAGCTGACCTTCCGTGAACATGCAGCCAAAGCGAGAAACATATTTTTGCTGTATTAAGTCACTGAGTTTTGGAACTTGTTGGTTACCACAGAATAACTTAGCCTGTCCTGAAACAGAAAGAAGCTCTAGTGGGATCTGTGCTGGGGTTCTCCAGAGAAACAGAACCAATGCTGTGTGTGTGTGTGTGTGTGTGTGTGTGTGTGTGTGTGTGTGCGCGCGCGCGTGCAGAGAGAGAGAGAGAGACAGTGAGAGAGATTTTAAGGAATTAGTTCACACGATTAAGAAGACTGGCGAGTCCAAAATCTTCAGGGTGAGCCAGAGCCTGGAAACCCAGGAAAGCAATGGTGTCAAGTCCAAAGGCCATCTGCCCGCAGAACTCCTTCTTGCTGAACGGAGATCAATTTTGTTTCATTAAGGCCTTCAACTGACTGGATGAAGTCCACCCACATTATGGAGGACTTCACTCAGAGTCCACTGATTTCAGTGTCAACCATGTCCAAAAAACATCCTCACAGAAATATCCAAAATGACGTTTGACCAAATATCTGGGTACCATGGCCCAGCCAAGTTAACACATAAATTAACCATCACAGGATCCCGTCCACCAAGTTGGAGTGAGTAAGCGCTGTCAAGGCCTTTGCAGGTACCTGGTCAGAATTTCCCTTCCGAGGAAAATTCTCACTGAACTCATGATATGAACCTTAAATAAGAGCTTCATCTCTCCTCTCTCTGGGCATCCCATGATTCTCTCTAGGTTAGAGAAAAAGCTTGTTAATCCACTTCCAGCGTTGGTTCCCTTCGCAACTGAGGCGTCAGATTCTGTTTGTCCCATCCTGGTTCAAGTCTCTGTGCCGCCCTCAAGCCATGTCTCCTAAAAAATCCCTGGTCTCCTACAATACTCGCTTTTCTTCCACAGATCCAGGTATCAGTACCACATGGCCTACCACAAAATGCAGGGCAAGAAAGAGTGACTTGAACCCTGGGGCCAGAGAGATTTGAGCAAATCCCCAGGATCTGGTTACCCTGATCCTATGTGACCAAGTTTCCTTTAAACTCTGAGTCGCTGGCAGGTTTTGGTTCTTCAGAGCTGCTCACAAGCCCATGAATCACCTTTTTATCCCTTTTCATTATCTAACAGAGGCAAATTATCTAACATCAGCACCTCTGTGGCTTTATCCAGGAAATAGCCCCAAGCTGTGTGTAAAAATGAACTGGTATTAGGCGTGGGTCAGGTGCATAAGATACAGACAGGCTGGTAGCAAGAGAGTTGTCAGTACCTCCTGCCCAGCAGGGAAAAGCCTAACCAAAATTATAAGGTAAGGCAACATTGCCTTTGCTTGCCCAAAGCCTCAGCTTCCTGAGCATCTCCCTTCTCTGCAGGCACTATCTCCCTCACCTCTGCTGCTCTCTGTTTCGACAAGTCAGAAACCCCACCTAGGAAACCCTCTTGTTGTCTTTCAATGCACCCACTCATCACCTCAGTGCCCTTTTTCCACAGGGCTAGCAAAGACGGGTGTGCTTTGACCAATTCATTCACACCACAGTATTAATTACTGATACGAACCTGACTGTACAGACAGAAAGACAAACACTGTATGATATCCCTTGTATGTGGAATCTAAATAATACAACAAACTAGTGAATATTACAAAAAAAGAAGCAGACTCACAGAGATAGAGAACAAACTAGTGGTCACCAGTTGGGAGAGGGAAGGAGGGAGGGGCAATACAGGGGTAGGGGTTTAAGAGGTACAAAATTTTCAGGTGTAAAATAAGCTACAGGCATATATAGTACAACACTGGAATATAGCCAATAGTTTTCTTAACTATGAATGGAGTATAACCTTTAAAAATTATGAATCAGGACTTCGCTGGTGGTCCAGTGGGTAAGACTCCATGCTCCCAATGCAGAGGGCCTGGGTTCAATCCATGGTTGGGGAACTAGATCCCGCAGGCATGCCGCAACTAGGAGTCCGCATGCCACAACTAAGAAGCCCACATGCCACAAATAAAAGATCCTGCATGCCGCAACAAAGATCCGAGTGCCACAACTAAGACCCAGTGCAGTTTAAATAAATAAATGAATATTTAATAAATAAATAAAAATAAAAATAGCGAATCACTATATTGTACACCTATAACATATAATATTGTACAGCAACTATACTTCAATTGAAAGATTAAAATAAGAATACTGCTCAAGAAAAGTTTAAAGAGCTTGACTATAAACTTTCTCAAAGGCATCTGAAAGTTAACAGAGGGTTCTTTCAGGTATCAATCCCTGTTAAACTAAGCTCAAAACTGTGATTCACTTTTCACTCCCCTCTGAGTAGTTCCCCTGTCACTATGAACAAAGCCCTGGATACTCCATGATTTTCTAGGCCAAAACTTAACCATCCAACACAGATGCATGAATACAGCTTTGTGCTTTTAGACAATTACCACTTGAGAGAAACTGACCTTTCCCCCCACTCTTCCACACAGCCTGTGTCTTCATGCGAAAAAACAATGGGACGTCCTCCTACACCATCATCTGCTCCTCCCTACCCTTGAGGGGTGGGGTGGGCCTGGAAACAGAGAAATTGCAATACCTTATGGTGAAGACAATAAAAGTGATGGGAGTGAAGCACTGGTAACAGAGACAGGATCACTAACTCGGCCCAAATGGCAATGTCCCCTCAAAACTCTTACATTTACATTATTATTATTATTACTATTATTATAATGATGATTTTTGTTAGCTGTGCTGCGTGGCTTGTGGGATCTTAGTTCCCCAACCGGGGATTGGACCCACACATCCTCCTCAGTGAAAGCGCAGGGTCCTAACCACTGGACCACCAGAGAAATCCCTTGCATTTATTTTAAATGCAGAATGTCCAAATTATTACCGTTCAAAGAAGAGGCAGCTCAACAAGAATCCCAGCTGCCATATTGCACAAATCCAAGGGACATCATCCAGAATTATCCAAGTGAATGGTACCCTCTGGAGTCGTGCAAAAGAGCAATGCTGCCAGGAGGATACAGCACAGTTAACAGTAGCCTCTTTCATAAGCACACAACCAGTTCTACCCATCCTACTGGACAAGTAAACCTGTTCTGGCAAGTTAATGGAGATCATTCTGGACTTCAAAAGCTTTGATAGATTTCTATGAGTGAAAAACTAACCAAGAGTGGACATGAAGCTTCCATCCAGGCCCTAGTCAAGGAGGAGGGAAGTACTCCCTGACATGTCTCAACTTTGGATACCCTTAGTAGCTACTGTGAATCATATCCAGCTCAGTAAAGGAATTGTTTGGCTCTATGACATCCGTCCCTTAAGGTTAACCAATAACCTGTGGCAAAGGTTCTGGTTGCAAAACTTAAAACTATTTCCACGTGATCCACCACCTATTTCCCAGAAGTTTCTACAATTCTTTTTTACATTCCCAATTTCTCAGCAATCGTTTTAAATTCGCTGTTTTCCCTAGCAAAAGAGTTTTACCACCCAGCTTTCCAGTTTGTGTTCATGGCACCATCTTCATAATGTATCCAGCCATACTAGCCAAGCCTTCGACTCCACCTTTCCCCCATCAACTTGTCAAGTCTGTCGATTCTATCTCTGCAAGTTCACTGCCACCCGTCTCCACTTCCACACCTCTAGGCATCACCTCTCTCTTACCTAGACTGCAAACTCTCCCTTCTCCAATCCTTTCAATACAGTTTCTCTCTTATAGTGAAACCTCAACTCTGCGCTGTTCAAATACCCTCAATGACAATTAAGTACAACTCCTCGTTCTGGCACAAAGAATCTCTACAACATGGCATCAGTTGTTTTCTCATTCATCATCCCTTTCAGCCACTGTTTCTCCAAATATGGTCCATGGCCTATTGATGAGTCCCAAAGATCTCCCAGTGGACTATGAACTGATCCAAAAATCTCAAGAGCTAATTTTGATTAATTCCATAGATGACTGTTTTACCTATGACTTAACATTTTTACAGGAATCCACCAAGTAGGTAAGAGGACCAAAATAAGCTATAATTAACACCACTGGAGAGTTTCTCAAGGACTCTATTTCAGTATTCCATAAATTCCTCGGCTGCCATACAACACTGAAAAGCAACTACACGTGCATACATGTGGATAAACGGAATCCCCACAAATACGTCGGGGTGGGATGAGTGCCCTATGAGGTGAGGTGCTAAATGGGTCCTCATTTTTTTTTTAAAGTGTAAGAAACACTGTTCTAGGCATAGGCTAAATTCTAATCAAACTAATATACTATTCTCTAAACAAGTCTGTTTGCTTTCCTGACTCTCCGCCTTTGCTAACTCACTTCTCTCTGCTTAGGATACCCTTCCCATATCTCACTGTGTTCATACACCTCCTTCTGTATATTTCATTTCAGAACTCCTATTTCCCAAACTCCCAACCATATCAGATTGAAGCTAAAGTCTCTCTTAAACCCCAGGTGGTGCTTGCAAAGCTCCTATTAAACAATTCACCCTATCAGGCATTACCATTAGGCATCTCTTTATTATAACTCTTCTACTAGAATGCAGTCTCCGGTGCTTAATATATTTGCATCAACAAGCATCTAGCACAATGCCTCACACACACACACACAGCACTAGTCACAAAGATAAAATCTACAATGAGTTTTCCTCGGGGTAATAAAATAGTTTTATATAGTTGAAGAATTTTGCAATATAAATGGAACCGTGGAACTGTTCAACCCCCAAAGGTAGTTATCACATATATAATTCCATTATAAAATTAGCAGTGGACAGGATGAAACATTTCAGGAAGGAAATGGCAAAGATGACCAAGCCTGGGGCCTACGGAGAATTACAGTACCAAAAAACTTCTACTTCATTTTCCTGAATCTGAAAACTCTCCACAGTTGATCCTCTACACCTACCCAGAAGCAACCCCTCTGCCATCCTTCCCTCCCTCCCTCCCTCCCTCCCTCCCTC
>NW_020174788.1:3653744-3732388 GCF_003031525.2 Neophocaena asiaeorientalis asiaeorientalis
TCCCTCCCTCCCTCTCTCTCTCTCTCTCTCTCTCTCACACACACACACACACACACACTGCTGCATGGCCAGTTTACGGAGTTCCCTAAATGTTTTTCTCGTTATTTGCCTGTGCCTTTAAAATGTCTTACAGAATTAAACCACAAAAATTACACTTTCCTAATGGGCCACCACCTAAAACTGTATTCCAAGTTCTAGAAGCCAGCTGGGGCGTAATAAAAAGATAACTGGCCGTGGAATCTTGTTACCAGGGTTTCAAGTTCCCGCCCTGCCCCTTTCTAGCTGCCTACCTTGGTAAGGTCATCCTCTCTGAATCTCAGTGTCCTCATCCTTAAAGTGGGGATAAAAAGAAATCACTATATGCTTCAGAGGGTTTTTCTAAGAATTCAACACAATAATAGATATGGGATATCTATCTCAGTGATCAGGTATGCAGGAATTATTTCTCCTCTATTACTTAAGAGAAGTTAACCATTTCATCTGATTTTCATACAAGTGCAAAATATGTCCAGTTTGTTTGTAATGTGACTTCAGACCTTCTGCAAGGCAGCATGGCTGAGAGCCTGGACTACAAACTTGATCAGTGAGCAGAAGAAAAACAGGCAGGGAAGGGGAAAAAAGAAAAAAAACACACAATTTCTCGATGTTTTTCAAACACCTTCAAGTGTACGAGGACACATTTCCAGTCCTGAGAGTCCAGGCATAGCTGCCCCAGTTACTCGTTCGTCTGTCACATGCACGGGGGTGACGAGGTTCCAGCTGACAGCAGAGTCCCCCCTGCATTCACAGCCACCTTACATAAGCTTCTGCTCTCAGGGAATTCAGCCCCCGTCTCCTGGAAAGCAGTCAAAGAACTCCCAAGGCATTTCTGCCAGCATCGCTGCTCTTCCCCACCAAGGAGCAGATGAGGAGTGAAATGGCCAACATTTCCCAGCTCAAGAGTCAGTGCAGCTATAGCAACTACTAAACAGGCCTGGCCAGTTCCCCAGGCTGTAAGTACTTCAGGCTTGGTGGCCTGGCTCTGTGCTACAGAATGCGATGCCAATGTAGATGCAGTCCTGAATGAGCCGATTATTTTCTCCCCAAGAGGAAGAGATTGGTCTAAGGGGATGGATGCTGCATGCCTAATATCCTCCAGTCATCTAGCAAACAAAATTTGGGTGGGGAGGTAGGAGCCATTCATTCATTTTATCCATTTGTTCGTTCACTCATTCACTCAACAAATATTTATTAAGCCCTGACTCTGTGCTGTGTATTATTTCAGGGAGTGGAAACGAAATGGACAAGAACTCTGCAGTGTTCTCTTTCTAGCGTGTGGTGTAAGATGGGAGTGTGCTGGGAGAGAGAAGGGAGACGAATCAATGAAGGAATAAAGTGAGGTAATTCCAGACAACGAGAAGGGTCACTAAAAATGACAGAGTAATAGGTTAGAGACTGCAGAGTGGACAGGGGAACGGTTTTAGTTTGAGGGTAAAGGAAAGCCTCTCTGAAGAGGGGACATCTGAGCTAAGCAGCAGCAGGATTCAACTGCTCTAATTTCTTTTTTTTTTTTCGGCCACACCACGCACGTAGCTTGTGGGATCTTAGCTCCCCAACCAGGGATCAAACCTGGGCTCCAGCAGTGAAAGCACCAAGCCCTAACCACTGGACCACCAGGGAATTCCCTCAACTGTGCTAATTTCGAGGGGAAGAGCATTCCGGACAGAATGGGGGATATGCCCCTGTGAGAAACCCCACCCCTTCCATTTGAAGGGCATGTTTCACTCAGAGTGCTTCCATGATGGAGTTTCCATACGCAGCCCATCAATACATGAGGAATCATCGTGCCAAAGGAGGGGACTCCTCTAAGCCTCTGGAGCCCAGAAGCACTTCTGCAATAGATCAACTGATCTGGAGCTTCATTTTCCTCTTCAACATGGGATGTTCCTTCATCTTTCATTCTCTTTTCACAGAAAAAGCATCTTAGAGAGAGAAAATATGGTATGTGTGTATATGTGTTTTATACATACATGTGTATATGTATATATACAAATACCCAAACATTTAGACCCAGCTTCTAGGCATGTCTGTAAAAGAGTTTGGGATGGCCCATAGAAATTGTATGTGAGGGAACCCAGAGGAAAAAACTTGGGCAAATGGAGTATGGTGTCTGTTGATGATCTTGATACCCTTGACCCCATCCACTACCTCATACCCGTCCCAGGCTTGGACAAAGATTTGTGTCTGAGCAGCCTGGAGCAAGCAGAAGCTGGAGGAGGGATCTTAAGAAGCACATGGAGCTGATTTAGGGAACAGGCCGTATGCAGCTTAGCAAGGGAACAGGACATCGCTGGCAGAGAACACGATCCTGCTTACGTACAGTGAGGATTTGCACCTCTCAGGAGCTCAGTAGAAAGCTGTTCTTCAGGGGTGTCTGTTTCATGCGAGCCCCCCGCCCCCAACCCCCTGCTGGAATGTCCCTAAGGCTAGGGCCTCTGGGTGTTAGCATATTGCCTGGAATATAACAGATTCACTTTTGTTGAATTTGCTCCAAGACGGACATCAGTGAGGAGTATGAAGACAAGAGCACACGTGAGGGGATTATTTACAAGCACATCAGGTACTTCTTTGTACACCCAGAAATACACAGGGGCAAGTGATGCGAGTTAGGAGGGACAAGAGGCAACACAAGGTAGGCAGTTACCATTAACTGGCTCCCCTTGAACCGCAGCTGAAGCAGCCTATAGATGCAAACAGTCCAAGTTAAGGTGGCATTTTTGGTCCTTGGGAAGGCCATCTCGATCTCTACGGTCAAATTATTAGATCATTTGAAATTGTAAGGAAATCATTCTGCTTGAGTATATACTCACAATGCCACCAACTAGACACTGTATTCAAAACCAAAACCAGGCTAAGAACCTGGCTCTGTCTACCCTAATTTCCTCAGCAGTTGCTCTAGGCTCACCATCCTACTAGGAAACCCAGGTGATATTAACATTCATATTTTACTCAACAGTTCTGATGCCTCGAGCTGTAGCTCTTGTGGTCCCTGCTGAGAAGACAACGTTTTTTCTTCTTTTGGACAAAGCAAATTCACTACTGCTTATGGCTTTGCATAGGCAGTCTGGCAGGATGTACTTAGGTGATCTTCTGGAGGAATTTTGACCTTGGTCACTGTGAGGAACCAACCGTTTTCCTTCCATCGAGAGTATGATTTTCTTCTCAATGTACTGTCAACCCTCTAAGTGCTTAACCAGACAAAGATGAACCCTCCTGAGGTCCATGTACAAACACATTTGCTGAAAGACCAAATGTATGGCAACTTCAACTGGGAGTGCTCACCCACGACTTCAAAGTCATTAACTTTTAGAAGACATTGTTATATTAATAATATAAGCTTTAGGCATGGAGCAGGGCATACAGGCCCTCACTGAGAAAGGAAGATGCCAACATTCAGTACTTCCGTTGATGATGAGATCCCTTGATCAACCAATGAAGACAGTGCCCACCTGTGCTGTCTCTCCGTCTCACGCACACTTACACAATTCATTTTAATAAAGTGGTGCTAACAGTATGATCTTCTCTCCGTGTTCAAATTCTGGCTCCACCACTGGTTGTCTATTTGGCCAAGTTTCTTGACTTCACCCAGCCTCAGTTTCTTCACCAGAAAATGAGCCTAACAATGCCTGCCTACCAGAGTGGGTGAATGGATCATTAAATGAGACAATGTAAAACCCTGAGCAGTGTCTGGCATTCAGTAAGGACTCCATAAATGTCAGCAAGTTAAGAGGGACCTAACAGAACCCCATAAAATTCCTTCCCATAACCTGAGTAAAGATGAATTGGGCAGCTGGTGATATGCCAAGTATAAACAGCTGGTAATTCCAAGAAACAGTTAAATGGGGTTTGTGGATGAGAGTCGGAGACAGTGATGCACTGGTTTTCACTATGGAGATGACCTCACAAGAGCCATAGGCTGAGGAGTCTGAGGATATAAGCCCACCCAGCAGGTACCAGTTAATCTGAGCCCAGTGATAGCACCCACAAGTACTCATGCTAGTCATACGGCAGTTTTCTCCTGTGACCCTGCCCAGTTACGAAAAAAGGACTAAGAACCTGCCCTGTCCTCAAGACCTCCTCCAGGAAGATTTCTGATGCCCCTCTCCTCAAAGACATAGCCACCTCCCGCCCTGGTCATCCCCATTCCTGGTATCTCTAGCTCACAGTCAACACAGAGTGGAGGGTAGTGGTTACAGCCACCAGCTCTGGAGACGGGACAGCCAGCTCCAGTCCCAGATGTGCTGCCTTCTAGCTGAGGGACCTAACTTTCCTGTACCTTGACTCCTCGTCTATCTGTAACAAAGAGAGAATGCCTAGTATTTACTTCCTACGGTGCTGTAAGGATTAAACAAGATCAAGGCTAGAAAGCCCTTAACTTTCTACTGAAATGAACAACAGTCACCCTGGTTACCGCTTGCTGAATGTGGCCAGGGCCAGAGTGCAGGGGAAGGGGCCAGGGTTCACCCACCGTTAGCAGCCAAAGTAGTCAGTATGAAGAGACAAAGCCCAGCCTTCAAGGGCACTCTTCTGGCAGGCTTCAGCAAGACAAACAGGGAAAGGCCCCTGTGCCTGCCAAAACTTTGCCTGGTAAATAATTGATGTCCCGCTGTGTGTTCTTTCATAAAGACATGCCTTTGAAGTTTGCCCTTGCCCTTGCCACAGGGATTCTGGGGGAGGCAGGCCAGGAGGATGTAAGGAAGGAGCCACACAGAAGAGGAATGGGCAGTGTGTGATCCAGAAGATGGAAAAACTGAAGCCATTTTTGGTATTTGTTCAGGTTTGGAATCATTAACTGTAACTTTTAATCAAGCAAGGATTCCTGGCAGCCAAGCACCAAAAAGGGAAGATGGGGAAAAATACAAAAGCAATTCTTAGTAACAGCTGTGAGTACTAGACCAACAGCTCCCTTCTGGGGAGATGACAGCTGGTGAAGACATTCAGCAACAGACAGGAGTTTACCTGGGCAAGTCAGCCAGCCCAGGGACTAATTATGAAAATACAATTACAATGGATTAGTAATCTTGTCAATCAGAGCCACATGCCAGGGACCACCTGGCAGTGGATGAAAATGCCACAGGACAGAGAATTTCACGTTGTGGGTATTTTCTGGGGGGTGCCGGGGTATAAAACATTGCTCCCCAGGAGGGAGGGCCTTAGGGTTCAGGGGATGAGAAAGGGCAGAGGAGGCCTCTAGCGAGGAGCAGGCAGGATACATGACCAGACAGCCCCAGCGTGTCTGAAATGGAAATTCTGGATGGTGTCCTCTTACTGCCACCCATCAGAACGGGCCCAAAGCTTGCTCCCTGTTTTGCATAAGCCTGAAAGGCAAGTGGAACTGTCTTCCTGCAGCACTCAAGGAAAGGTAAATAGAGATTAAGAAACGATATGGGTAGAAATACTAACCACTGCTGAACACATAGAAATGTGTCTTGCCAGGTGCCCAGCAGTTTCTTCTTCACCTCATTTAATACTTACAAAACCCTATGAGGTAAGTACTATTTGTCTACGAAATAACTAGAAGCTCATAGATGTTTGACTTGGCCCATGTCATATCACAAGAAAAACAGAGCATCTGAACTCCAGGGCTTATTCTCATAATTGCCATCTTCTACTGCCTCTTGTAAAAGGGAACCCAAAACCAAAGCTCTTCAGTCTCCCTTTCCTGCATCCTCCATGTCACAATGACAACCAAGAAAAAATGGAGGCAGCAGAGTCTAGATGCCAAGATACTGAACTGGGCATCAGAAGACCTATGTTTCTCAACACAACTACAAGCTACCTTTGATGGAGTATGTGCCATGCCTGTCAGTGTATTAAATGTTTTGGTTACTTTTGGTATTTAATCTTCAAAGTAAAGATACAAAGGAAGTATCATTCCATTTTATAGATGAGAAAATGGAATCTTAGAAAAGTTGAGCAACTGTACATATGCTATAGAGGTGGTAAGAGTGAGAAAGAAATTCCAAACCGGGTTGTTCTGTTCCCCAGGCTTGGCTTCTTATGACTACCCTCTGTGTGAGAGGCATGTGTGTATTTTAAATCCTCATCAACCTTCACCATGACCCTGTCTTCAGAGCACTGGGCTACAGACTGATCCATCTGTACTTTGCTTTCCCCTTCCGGAAACAAGGACAGCATTTGTCGCGTCATTGTACTGAGTCATCACCAGCAAAAGTGACCTGGGGTGGGAGGAGATAAAATTCTGTCCAGATTTGCAGAATTATTATTAGCAAGGAAAATTCTAGAGTGACCTAAATTTCATTCATATTGCTCAATGCTCAGAGAACAGAGTAAAGAAAACAGATCTGTTTTCCAGCTTAGGAAATGAAGAAATGAAGGCATGCTCAGCTAAATTTACATAAAAAAAAAAAAAAAAAAAAAAAAAAGAATGTTTTACAATGCACACTGTACGCTGTCATCATTATGAATAAAAAGGAAAAAATGAAATGTTTTTGTAACACTGTGATGGCAAAGAAAAGAAAAATAAATGAACACATCAATGGCATGGGGACTAGGCTGCCACCTCCACTATACTCCACTGTAGTGAAGCACCTGCTCTCCACTACTGTTTTTATTTAGATGGTTTACAGTTTTCCACCTCTCATCTGTGAGTGAGGGCTCTATTTCTACCTCACATCTTGTTCCCTTCCACATCCCCAGCTTCGAGCAGATACTCAGCCCAGCATTGTTTTATGGGTTCCCTCTTGCTAATCCTAGTGCTGTCAGAGATAAACTGAAGGATTGCTTCACTTCCTTTTAAGGCTTACCATTCCACAGTCCTGGGAGACATGGATATAAGTGATGGATAGGAGGCATTTACTCCTCCGACTTGTATTTCCTCTCACTGACCTGAAAGAAACAAACCTCTAAAAAATTTTTTTTAATTAAAACAAAATGCTGTGTGCACACCAGCCTTTCGCGGGGATGGATGACAATGTCAGAGACCCGATGAGTAGCATAAGCCACCGTAGGAAAGGATTCATAAAGTACACAAAAGAATAGGAGCACATTCCTGCAACGTTGACAGATTCCCCCGTTTCCAAGATACCACCCCCCAGGGCACTGCAAACAGCCAAGACGGAAGGAAAATTCCTGTAAAGGGGGCTGAGGAACCAGGGCTGTGAGTGATAAGCAAGTGAATCCCGGGAACTAGAGGTGGAGTCTCTCGACAAACTCTGGGGAAGCAGGAATACGTCCATCTCTCAAATACAGCCTTGAGCATTAGTGTCTTCACAGCGAATACCGGCTGGTTGGCCTTGAATGTATGATTCGCATTATAAGCCTATTTCTGTACCTCCTCCTAAGCCTGCAGAGTAAAACCACAGTGTTTCCGGGGTGGGAAGGGGAAAAAGAAAATCCTGAAGAGAGCTGAATCATCCTTTTGAAATATGCTGGTCACTCCTTATTCAGACAGTACGTTAAAAAACAAGGGCATTTTAAGAGAAAGCCCTCTTCCAGGTTTCCCAGTGGTTGCTTATATTATCAAGCCCAAGTTCACTCTGCTTACTGCATGACAGGCCAATGAATCAGGAGACGAGGTGTTGAGGCCAAGGAATCGGACTCTATTCGGAAGCCGGCAGAACGAGAAGTGGCAGACTGATGTCTCCGAAAAACCATCTTATGGGGTTTGGATGCCAGTTTCTTTTATAGAACAGAGAGAGGGAGGAGATGAGGCAGTAAAGTAAAAAGGCCACACGATTTGCCAATGTCCCCTGGAATGGCCAGGCCTCAGGGAGGGGATGTGTTAATTTCTTCTTTCTTGCAGCCATCCACAGGTGGACAGGGTCAGGATGTTTCCCTGAACAAAGGCACTTTGGTTGAACATTCAGGCAGAGGGGCAGGGTGTATAGACAGTATCCTTTTAGTGAGCAAAAGCAATGGGAAGCAAAGGTTAAAGTAAGAAAACAGATGCAACACGGAGTCTGATTTGGCTCTTCCCTGGTACACTTACAGTACTTGATAGTTCCCTACAGGAGGGCTCAGGCCTCCCTCCACACAATGCCTTTAAGGCTCTGCCTAACAGCGTCCCCACCCACTAGCCTAGGAGGTTCCCCTCATTGTTCTCACAATGGGCTAAGCCATCCCCTTCTTCATGCCAGGTTCAGCCGGGCCACCACGCCTCTATTCAAGCCATTAGCATCCCCTGGACTCCTCTTTCCAATCCAGGCAAATCTCAGGTCTCCCTCAAAACTGTATCAAGCACTCCCTCCCCCAAGAAGCCTTTCCCAAATATCTCAATCTACACACTCTCTTTGCTCTCAAGTTTTTCTTTAGGCCCTGAATCTAATGGTGGGCTCCCCTCTGATAACGGTTCCCTATGTCCATGTATTTGATCAATCCAAAGAAATAAGAAAATCAGTAATTACTGAACACTTAATACATTTTGAAGCATTCAGCTAAACCCTTTATAAACACTTATCATTTAATCCTTGAAACCGAGCCCTGTGGTAGCCCCTACTATTATCCCCATGTTACAGATGAGGGAAACTGAGGCACATTAAAGCTCAATGTCTTGCTGAGTATCACACCACCAGGCATGAGGCCAGGTCTATCTGACTCCAGATCCTGCAACCTTAACCCCCAAAGGAACCAGAGCCTAAGAATCTCCCAGATCTCACAGAACCTTTGCTGATGTGCATTTTATTCATTTTTATTGAGAGAAATTGTAGTATGACCAAAATTTGACTCACAACTTCTCAATGTTATTCACTTACCGAACACTCTGAACATTTTTCATGTGCCAAGCACTGTGCTAGGGGCTATGGATTAGATTATGAACAGACACAGCCCCTGTTCTTAAGGAGCTCAGAGTCACAGAGCAGGGGCTCTGTAACTATTGGAATTGAATTACCACAAACACAAGCCAATGACTGGTAGCCTCAACCAAGTACGTATGCAGTGGTCACTGAGCTCAAAGACACATTAAGTTGTGGCAAGAACACTGGACTGATACATAAGAGGCCTGGGGTTTCCCCAGACTGCCAATAATTTGCTATGTGACATCTAGCAAGCAATATTTCATCCATCTGCTCATATATAAAATTGAGAACCCAGGCCACATCTGGGAATTCACAACTTGGCCCATCATCAGAATTACCTGTTCAGTGATTTTCATGCTACTGCCAAACAAGTACCTGGGTGAATGTGAAATGGAGCAGGACCCTGCGGGGCTCTCCCGGGTACAAATCCTTTCTGTGTCCCCCATTTCTTGTTTGTAGGAAATAGGATTCATTCAGCCTCCTTGACCTTCCAGGAGTTCCAAAGTACAGATTCAGTACAAATTCAAACAGTTGCTTATCAGGCAAAGAAGGGAATGCAGAAACAAAGGAGGAACAGTCAAGGAACAATAGTGCAGCTGTGAGGCAGAGTCCTGGTTCCTCCTCAGGAATATGCATAATAATACCTTTGAGTTTTCTGTAGGAACTAAGGGCCCTACCCAGGTGGAAGATGGCAACTTCAGGTTGAGCACAAGATTCCTGGAGCACTGCCCTGTGATCTCACCACCAACCAATCGGAACAAGTCTGCACACAGTGGAAGATATGGAAGGCTCTGTCCCGCTCCCCAGATGATTCTCCCTTTAAAAACTTACATGGTCAAGCAGAATTTTTTTTTTTTTTTAGAGATTTTATTTATTTTTAAAATTTATTTTATTTATTTAATTTTGGCTGTGTTGGGTCTTCGTTGCTACACACGGGCTTTCTCTAATTGTGGCGAGCAGGGCTACTTTTCGTTGCAGTACGCGGGCTTCTCATTGCGGTGGCTTCTCCTGTTGCAGAGCACCGGCTCTAGGCACATGGGCTTTGGTAGTTGCAGCACATGGGCTCAGTAGTTGTGGTGCATGGGCTTAGTTGCTCCACAGCATGTGGGATCTTCCCGGACCAGAGCTTGAACCCGTTTCCCCTGCATTGGCAGGCGGATTCAAAATCACTGCGCCACCAGGGAAGCCCCGGTCAAGCAGAATTTTGGAGTTGGTTTTTGGACACGAGTCCACCATCTACCCAGCTGCTGGCCTCCTCAATAAAGCAAGCTTTCCCTTCCTACCAGCACTTGTATCTCAAGTATTGGCTTTCAAGCAGTGAGCAGCCTAATCTGAGTTTGGTAACAAATGCATTAGGGAATGAATGATTGACTTGGCTGATCTGTTATGAGATTTGGAACAACCAAGACAGAAGAGGGCTGTCCTCAACTACTACCATTCAAGATGTACAGTTGATCCTCATTATTTGTGAATTCCGTACTTGTGAATTTGCCTACTCACTAAAATCTTGTAACCCCCCAAATCAATATTCATGGTGCTTTTGCAGTCATTCACAGACATGCTCAGAGTGGCCAGAAAAATTCAGTTGCCCAAGATACATGTCCAACATGAGGTTAAACAAGGAGACACTCCGCTTTCTTGGTTCAGCTCTCATACTGCAGGTAAGTGTCCTTCTTGCAGTCTACTTAGTGCCACATTGTCTGCATTTTTGTGCTTTTTGTTGGTGATTCCACTGTTTAAAATAGCCCCCAGGTCTAGTACTGAAGTGCTGTTTAGTGTTCCTAAGCACAAGGCTGATGTTCCCTACAGAGAAAATGTGTGTTAGATAAGTTTCATTAACGTATCAATTGCAGTGCTGTTGGCCATGAGCTCAACCCTAATGAATCAACATGAAAAAAGGCATCTTGAAACAAGGACACATCGGAAACAAGGTTAATGTTGATGAGCTGACAAAAATGTTGTGACTCCAAGCTCACAGGAAACCAAGCCCCTTATCTCCCCTAGGAGCAATGGCTCAGTATTCACCAATTCGGTGTCCACAGCGACTTCATAGAACATTAACTATTCCAGTAATGAGAATGAACAGTATTTCCTGTGACCATGCAATAAAAGAAGTCTTCATAGAGGTCTCCAAACCAGTTCTCAAGGAGTTAGCTGTGATATTATAGGTGTAATCATGAAAATAATCTGAGATAATGGAGAGAGAGAGCGCACTGATAAGGCACTGAATGTCTCTGAACTATGACAGGGGGACAAAGTCATCTCTAAAGACTGAGGCTAAGGATGGAATGGAAGATTATTGCTTTCCAATGTAAACCATTATGCAGTACTGGATTTTTTTAAACCATAGTTTGGTTAAAACATCACTATTAATTTACAGTGCTAAAAATAGGGGGGAAATTCATTCATTCATTAAATCTCTATTCAGCCTTGCTCTTCCAGTTCCAAGAAACACATATTATTTTCTTCCTGATAAACAGACACTGTCCACTTCCCCCCAGTTTCTTGATCTATAAAATGGGAAAGATAATAGTACTTCTCTTACGGTTCTTAGATGGACTCAATGAAGTAATGTATATGAAGGACTTAGCACCATGCTACTAGAATATAAGCCATAGCTCTGAAGGCACAATGTAAGCTGGAACAGGATGGGGTAGGAGAACCATTGTCTCTGGAGGTTTAATCCTGGGCAGAACCTCTCAGGTCATGGAAGTATATTCCAGCTGACCCCATCCGCCTCCTCCCCATTGCAGCCCTCTGGTTTTCTGAGGCTCATATCGGGATCAATACATTGTTATCAGAAGGCAACATTTAAGAGCACGAGATTTGGAGTCACGCAGATTTTGGTTTGTGCTCTGACTCAAACATTTCCTAGCTGTATGATCTGCTGCAACTTAGTCTCTGAGCCTCAGTGTCCTCATCTGGAATATAATAAAGATAGTGTCTACCTTGAACGTCCCATTTACTCTTCAAAGGAGTTTATGAGTCACGCTCCTCTGAGAAGCAGATGACAACTCATAATTGAATGAATAAGGAATTTATTCAGATAGAGAATATTGCTCAATGGGCAAAGAGTTTCTCTTTTGGGTGATAGAAAAACTTGGAACTAGCCAGTGGTGGTGGTTGTACAACATTGTGAATATAACTAATGCCACTGAATTGTGCACTTTTAAAACATTTAAATGGCAAAATTTATGTTATACTATGTATTTGATCACAATTTGCAAGAAATGAGCTTATTAGAGTAAACACCTGTGAGATAAAATAGAGAGGGATTTCGGAGAGGCTGGGAGAACCATTAAACTGGGATGCAAGTATGACCCCAAGTGAAGAAAAGGAAGGAAGGAAGGTTGGGTGGAAGGGTTGTAGACCACAGTGTACTTCGAAGAAAAGTTCAGCAAAGCTATCTGGGGTCCACTGTCTCCCAGCTTGCAGGGAGCTGTACCCCAGTTGTACCCCAGTTGCAGGGGTACTTAGGGCCTCCTAAGTACCCCTGCAACTCCTAAGCTGGTTGGGAGCAGCCCATGGGAAGCATGTAGTTAGCAGGAAGTCATTGATGGATTTCAGAGCATGGCAGCTGGGACCATTAGTCAATTATGTCCTCGGTAGCTAGACATCTGAGAGGTACATTCTCATGGCTGGGTTCCCACAGGGATCCTACAGGTTAAGGCACTTATCATGCAAAGATAGTAGAGGGTAAAAGTAGTTGTAATTTCTATACAGAATATCAATATCATTATCGATTGTCATCACCATGACCTTTATCTCAGTAAAAGTGTGTTCAAAGTAACATACAACCAATTCAAATTAAACCATTTCCAATACTTTGTGCTAGTTGTAGTAATTCTTATTGATTGTGATACTCACGTGGGCATCTTAAATTGAACTGTAAACATTAGAATTGCTAAATTGATTTCTTAGAGGTGCAGGAGGAAAATAAGGTGTGACTCAAAAATACACAAGTCAAAAATTGTGAATGAAATTTAGGCAGAGACTTCAAATCCTGCAGTCTTCAATCACTTTATAAGAATAGTAGTATTTGGCCTCCACTTGCTTGGGGACTGTCACATTACTCACTTATTATCTGTCCAAACCACTTCATCACCTACAAGCCAAGTAACCAGCCAAGAGAGAGGTCACTGTGAACTTTCCCACATCAAAAATGAACTAGGAAATGGACTTGAGGACAAGGGGAGGGGGAAGTGTAAGCTGGGACGAAGTGAGAGAGTGGCATGGACATATACACACTACCAAATGTAAAATAGACAGCTAGTGGGAAGCAGCTGCATGGCACAGGGAGATCAGCTCCGTGCTTTGTGACCACCTAGAGGGGTGGGATAGGGAATGTGGGAGGGAGACGCAAGAGGGAGGGGATATGGGGATATATGTATAGCTGATTCACTTTGTTATAAAGCAGAAACTAACACACCATTGTAAAGCAATTATACTCCAATAAAGATGTTAATAAATAAATAAAATGAACCAGGAAGCAGTTTCAGAGTAAGTAATCCCATCCCGTTATTCATGGCAGCAAGATTTAACCCCACAACTTCCCATTTAGACACCTGGGGTGATTCCTTTGCTCTGAAAACAATGCCTGTTTCATTACAGTATTCCCTTAAGAAAGAAGAATGTTACACTCAATCGAATTTAATGGGAAAAAAATCACTTCTCTGTCTTCCCATAAGGAGAAGTTAGTCAATTTTGTTGAAAAGTTAGAGTGGATGACAGAAGAGAAAAGTATTCAGATAAATATAGGTTTAGACAGCAATTCCACTTTTGCAACTATTATCTTTCCCGAGTCATTTAATTAGGCAGAATCCTGTATCTTTTACCTATTCCTTTAGCAGAGAAATGAGTCTGTAAGGGAACTGTAAAATTTCCTTTCTATTGTCATGTTTTCCACCAAGTAAAGGCTTCTGCTTGTCTTCCCGTTATGATTCCTCTGACCCCTTTCCTTTGTGAAACACCTCTCTGTCTGACCAAAGAGAATAGGCACATGATCCTTGATTGGCCCCAGCCAGAGTCATGCGACTCAAGCCAAGCCAGTGAGAAGTCTTCCCTGATATGTGGACCCAAGGGCTTCTTTCTTTCCTCTATGGTAAATAACCTTGGATAATTTAAGTCTGAACTTTCCTTTATCACATGAAGAAAAACCATAGGAGGAGAGACTCAAATGAACAACGAGAAGCAAAAAGAAAATAAAATTAAAAAGAGAGATCAGTCCTGATGATACTTCAAACTCTTGGTCCAGTTCATTCTGAAGCCACCTCTATTGCCCTCCCCTTTTCTAACACTAGTAGATGGTCTGTACCACGTAAGATGTCAAGAACCCACAAGAAAAAGAGCAGCTACCAGATAAGAGCCCTGAAGACAAATGCCCCTGAATTAGGTAAAAGAGTTACGTTAACAGAACACGTTTTTTAATCTCTCCTAATAATTGCTCCTCTAGTTACAATAACATTTGTGTTGATATAGTAAAGGGGACTGAGGCACTTCCCGACTGTGAAAGACACAGCCCTCTGGAGGATGACAAACTATCTAAAATTCAGTCAATACTTACTCTTTTGAGAAGAACTAGGAGATAGGACATCACCCAGTCCCTTGGACCAAGGGGGAATAACGAAAACAATAAAGTTTCTTAAAGATCCTGCAAACCATATGGTCCTGAGGGAGGTCACAGTTATTAAGAGAGCCCATGATCAACACGACAAGGGTAAGCACAGGGTGTTATGGGATCCACATATGTGATCACATTAAGCCCTGGTGGGGGTCAAGATTTCCTGGAGGAAATGACATACATACATCTAAGCTGAGTCCTTTAGGAGAGGTGAGAGTTATCCAAATGAAGGAGAGAAATAGAGAAACAGATTTTAGCACAGAGACTGCTGTGCTCAGGGAACTGCATGTGGTTCAAAAGAGCTGGAGCAGAGGACTCAAAGAGGTGTTGGAGCAATGAGAGAAAAGGCTAGAAAGCGAAACAGATCAGCTCATAAAGAGGCTTGTGGACCATATGCAAACACCAGGACTTGATTCTAGGACACTGGGGAGCCACTGAAGACCTGCAGAGCTATACATGATGCTATTTGCAAATGGCAAAACCTTTCTGCAAAGGGTGTGAATTAATTAATAAGTCAAGCTGTTGTAATAATGTAGATGAAAAATAAAGGTGGCCCCCACTGACACAGTTCCATGGATACCAAGAGTAGACTCATTCAAGAGCTATCAAAGGAGACAGAATCAACACGATTAGCCACTGATTAGGTGAAGGTGGGGAATGAGACTCCAGGATGACGGTCGGGCTTCTGGCTTGGACAACTATTTGGATGGGAGTACCACTTACTGAAATGGGGGAAACAGGTAGAGGCAGTTTGGAATGAGGTGAATATGAAGTGCCTGTGTGGTTTTCAAGGCATGATATCCAATTGCCAAGTTAGGTAAACAGGCCTGGCGTTGAAGAAAATGAACTGGGCCTAAGTTTTCAATTTGGGTATCATCATCCATTAGTAAATGGTAATCGAGACACTGTAAAGAGATTAAATCAACCCAGAAAAAATTGTATAGCACGAGGTAGAGGAGGCCCATGATGAATACAAATACTTAAAGAATACACAGGGGGAAAGTTTCAGAAAGAAGACAGGAAAGAGAAAGCCTAAGATATAGAAGGAACACTCAATTTCCAGGAGAGACTGATAAGAAGTCAAGTCCAACAAGGGCAGGCAATTATCCTTTGGATTTAAGCACAAAGAGGGAACCGATGGCCATGGAGAAGGTGTTTTCCACAGATTGGATATAATGATGCCTCTCATATACATCTTGACGTCAGTCTGTGTGCCTCCTAGCATTTCTTCAAGACCCTCAACTCTGACCTAGAAGCTATAGGATTGCCACCTGTGCACCTTACACAGCACCTCACATACAATGAGGCATGCAATAAATACTTGTAAATGATAAATGCATATTGGTATTCCCACTTTTAAAAACTTCATTTGGAAGCATAGTAAAAGTGACTTGCGAAAGAAGAGAGGAAAAGATGCTCACAGCTGCTCACTGACCTTGGGTGGCTTTGGTCTATCTCCATCTCATCTCCAAGCGTTAAATTAATCATGCCCTTTTCTTCCACTTCTGCTCCTGGGTCAATGAGCAAGGTATTTCTAGTCTAATTAGACTCCCAAATGAGCTGTAGAGGCTTAAGGACCTAGGAATTCACTGTGCCCTCCCCTCTTTTATCTAGTTGTATTTAGTTGATTTTGCTTCCAATTATTTTGACCTGGGCTCTTTTGTGACCTCTGTCAGAGGGTGACCACTCATCACTCAGACAGCTACATCAGGAAGAGGCCAAGTAGCCACCATTTATTAAGCACTTTCTATGAACCAGGTATGGGGCTGACCTCCCGACAGAACTTTTTCAACCACATCACAGTTTCACTCAAAATCCTCACAGTCTCCACGTTGCCCAACGAGTAAATTTAATTTGCTTTCACTTCTTATTTAATGCCCTTAATTTATTCAAAACAATGAAAAACAGAAATAAACACAAAAGGATGCATTAGGTTAAAACACCATCATCAGATTACAAAAATACTTGTGAGCTCAAGTATCCTATTGTTTGTACCTCTAACAAAGACCATCCTAAAAGAATGTTCTAATTACATAAGACAACTAAAACATTCTCTTTTTCTGGCTTAATACATTTATTATTGCAGCACTACCCATATTTTGTTCCTATTGGGGCTCATTCTAGTGAGGGATTACACAGTCTTCAATACCTATTACCTCACAAAGAATAATTATAAGCTTAAACACAAAAGGGAAGAGCAAGTATTTAGTAGGGAATGCTCAGCATTAGTTACTATTGTGGATTACTCAAAGAAACCTCACGCCAGGGTCTTTTTATTGCATTTCAGCTCGAAAATCACTCTCCATTACCCCTCCTGTGAAAATTAAGTTGGATCCTTTCAGTTATTTTCATTTCCCAGCTGGCGTGCTGTTACACTTTGTCAGTAGAGGGCGCTAAAGAGGCACTCGAGCGGGAAGGGGGTTTTCTTCTTGGGGCCAGTGTGCTCACTGGGCAGGCTTCTGCAGCTCAGGTGGCTCCCCCATGTGGCGCTCCTGCCCCAGCCTCTGACTTCCGCGGCATACACAGATTCTCCCAGGTCCAACTCACGCCGTGCAGGCAGCTTCCTGAACACTAGCCTTCTGTAGTCCACAGTGGTCAGTAGCACTTGGGCGGGGAGGGGAGGTTACAGCAGAATGTCTCCAGGGAGCCACCTCTCTGTGACAGCTTTCTCCAGCGCCAGAAAGGGGACACTACCTACCCGTTCCAGAGGGTGGATTTCTAGCAAGTGTTGCCAGCACAGCACCACAGCAGTGTCTCTTTCCTTCACTGAGTCACAGCCATGTCTGCACCAGCAAGGTCTGGGTCTCAGCCGGGAGGTGCAGGGGGGTGCTTCCTCAGACACCAGCTCAGCTCTTGGGGTAGTGGCTGTTCCTTCTAATAGTCCAGTCTTCTTCAGAGCTCTCTTTACTCCTACTAAGCAATCTCTCCTTGCCCTAACCTCTTGTACTAGTTAATAATTCCTTACGTTAAACTTACTTTGTTCAACTTACTGTGGGAATGCTGTCTCCTGATCAGTATCTGACTGATACAGCATTGCATAACCATGCCCGTGCACACAATGGTTCCTAAGTTATAAAAATGGGTTTTAAGGCTCTCCAGGGGGGGAAAAAAAACCACAAAAAACGTTATCAACAACAAAAGACTTTTGCTAGGCTAGGGATGATTACATTTTTATCCTCATAATAGTCCTGTAAGACAAGTATTTTATCCTCATTTTACATATGAGAAACTGACCAGTAGAATGGTAAAATTATTTACCCAAGGTCCCAAAGCCATACAGGATGCTACAGGTAGTAGCATCAAGAATGACAGCTATGACAAAACTGGGTAAGTTATTTGCTTATTTGCCTAAGATTAAGGATTGGTCTGACTTCTTTTTCTCTTAGATTCTCTCATAAAAGGCAGGATTCAAACCCAGGCTACTTAATTCAGAAACCTCCGCATTTAATTGCTGTACTATACACACAACTTCCAAGCCCCGACATTTTATCCACTATTTGGTGGAGTGCATGGGGATACTTCCAACAGAGACTTCAGACCTGTCTTGGACGTCTGGAAAATAAGCGCTTCATAAAAGTCTTCCTTGTACTTGCATTTCCAGAGCGCTGCAGTGAAGGGGACACAGCCAGAGACTGGTAACTGAAGGAGAACTGATGCTAGTCAAGCAATTTCTATGTTTAGGTTAACACCCCATGTCCCAATGAGAAGCCAGCATTTTTAATACAGGGGACGATCAGTAGCCTAAAGAATAACCGTGTCTCTCCAAAACTGGGAAGATATGTACCTAAGATTAAGGATCATTCTTTTTGTTCCTAGCCTCATCTTTCAAAAAAAAAAAAAAAAAAGACACCTGCAAAGCATTTGTTGGGGAATTTTTAATAACTTGTTCAATCCCAAGTCATCATCAAGAAAAGACTTGCATCTGCAAAGGCTTAAAAATGGTGATCCATTCTTCTCATTCTCCTCTCTCTAGAACTCACATTAACCTCCCACAGAGTGATGCCAACAGATAAATGAGGAAACACCAAACAAACAAGAACGTTTTGAAGCAAAATGCTTCCCTGGAAGATTAGCTACATTTTTTTGTATTTCAGTTAAATCCTGGCTTAGAACTCTGTTTTGCTTGAATCCAAGACCGAGGTGGGCTGCCAACAAAGACTCCCTGGTGCCCACTGGAGGGAGTCCGGCCCCACCGGCTTGAATTCAAGGCTTTTACAGAATGGCCTTGCCTTACTGGCATAGCAGCATCTCCTCCATGCCCAGGGCTAAGGTTCAGCCAGGACTCAAATAGCTCCTTCAGCTCTTAAAACTGCAACACTTCTGTGCTAGGTAAACAGCCCCTTTCCCAAAATCTCATCCCCTACCCTCCCACAATCTACCCATGAGGAAGTTAAATGCCTGGCACAACCAGGAGACCTCCAGGACCTATTTCAGACCTCCCCCTGCATAAATTCTCATTTATCAGTGTTCCTGCCAATCATCCCCACAAAACTCGTGGATTTTGTGTGGACTTTGTCAGGGCAATTCAGAACATCGACAGAAGAAAGGGTATCTGCGACAGTGGTACCTGTTACTGACATCCTGGTAGATCAACAGTTATGACCATCCACCACTAGCCTATTCTCCCTAGGGGTTGATAGTATGTAGCTACTGGTGGTTAACTGTGGCCTCTGGGGGACTTCAGCTATAAGAGATTCCAGGTTCAACAGGGATCAGGGAGGCTGGCAGCAATAAGGTCGACTGCATATATACTAGCCAAGCACTGTGGGTTCTATCAGTAGAGTGGGTTCTATTCGGCACTCCAGCAACACGAGGGAGGCCACAGATGACAGAAACAACCCAACGGAGGAGGTTTAGATCAGGTAGCATGCTGGATGTAGGCCCCCTTTACACTGTCCCCATTGAATGTCACCTCCATTTAATGGGAGACTTGTTAAAACCTTCTGAATCCTCACCCATTGTGAACATTAACATTTTATCCATAAAAGTGAGAACCATCACATACAGAGCATGAACCATGCTAACTGCCTATTAACTTACTTAAATGCTGTAAACATCACTATCATATCCCCATTTTTCAGAGAAATAAACTCAGGCACAGAAAGGTTACTTAAGATTTAAATCTGTTTTGCTTGAATCCAAGACCGAGGTGGGCTGCCAACAAAGACTCCCTGGTGCCCACTGGAGGGAGTCCGGCCCCACCGGCTTGAATTCAAGGCTTTTACAGAATGGCCTTGCCTTACTGGCATAGCAGCATCTCCTCCATGCCCAGGGCTAAGGTTCAGCCAGGACTCAAATAGCTCCTTCAGCTCTTAAAACTGCAACACTTCTGTGCTAGGTAAACAGCCCCTTTCCCAAAATCTCATCCCCTACCCTCCCACAATCTACCCATCAGGGAGTTAAATACCTGGCACAACCAGGAGACCTCCAGGACCTATTTCAGACCTCCCCCTGCATAAATTCTCATTTATCAGTGTTCCTGCCAATCATCCCCACAAAACTCGTGGATTTTGTGTGGACTTTGTCAGGGCAATTCAGAACATCGACAGAAGAAAGGGTATCTGCGACAGTGGTACCTGTTACTGACATCCTGGTAGATCAACAGTTATGACCATCCACCACTAGCCTATTCTCCCTAGGGGTTGATAGTATGTAGCTACTGGTGGTTAACTGTGGCCTCTGGGGGACTTCAGCTATAAGAGATTCCAGGTTCAACAGGGATCAGGGAGGCTGGCAGCAATAAGGTCGACTGCATATATACTAGCCAAGCACTGTGGGTTCTATCAGTAGAGTGGGTTCTATTCGGCACTCCAGCAACACGAGGGAGGCCACAGATGACAGAAACAACCCAACGGAGGAGGTTTAGATCAGGTAGCATGCTGGATGTAGGCCCCCTTTACACTGTCCCCATTGAATGTCACCTCCATTTAATGGGAGACTTGTTAAAACCTTCTGAATCCTCACCCATTGTGAACATTAACATTTTATCCATAAAAGTGAGAACCATCACATACAGAGCATGAACCATGCTAACTGCCTATTAACTTACTTAAATGCTGTAAACATCACTATCATATCCCCATTTTTCAGAGAAATAAACTCAGGCACAGAAAGGTTACGTAAGATTTAAACCAGGCATTTCATCAACAGAGCTGTGTTTCCCCTCTGGCCTGAAGGATTAAGTTTCACCTAATCAAATATGGCATTACAATAAACATTTTGTGACATGTTCGATAGAGATATTGAAGACCTTCAAACTTCAGACGGTATTGTAAGAGCAGAGAACTCCTGAATGTAACTGGTGTTAAGTGCAGCAAAAGCCAAAATGATTTAATATCATGAACACTAATGGTAAAGCCATTGGAAGGATTTGATGCAGTTTCCTATGTCAAATCATGACTCAGGGTCATTGTTTCGCTAGTGCTAGATCAAACGAAAGATCCCAACAATTTCTATTACTAAAAGGTGGTATGTAAATTATCAGAATATCATGAGTGATTTTTACTATAAGCTATCGGCTGGCAAGCAGTTTTTTTTTTTTGCAGTACGCGGGCCTCTCACTGTTGTGGCCTCTCCCGTTGCAGAGCACGGGCTCCGGACGCGCAGGCTCAGCGGCCATGGCTCACGGGCCCAGCCACCCCGCGGCATGTGGGATCTTCCCGGACCGGGGCACGAACCCGTGTCCCCTGCATCAGCAGGCAGACTCTCAACCACTGCGCCACCAGGGAAGCCTTGGCAAGCAGTTTTAAACAAATAGTTTAGTTTTATTACAGAATAAAGGGGATAGATATTACTAATTTTATGTTACTGTATTACATCAAGACCCATATTTTAACATTTTTTTATTGAATGAAAGATTATTTAAATTCTACAGTCCCTTACAATTCTCAAAAGTTTCACCACATGATTTCATATAATCCCATAATAAACTTTTCCTTTTCCCCCACCGTTAGAATGCCCCTCCCCACTTCCCTCTCCCTGCAGGTAACCACTAGTATGTTCTCTGTGTCTGTGAGTCTGCTTCTTCTCTGTTTCATTCACTAGTTTGTTGCATGTTTTAGATCTGACATATAAGCGATACCATATAGTATTTGTCTTTTTTCACTTAGGTTAATGCCCTACAGGTTTAAACAAATAGCTTAGTTTTATTACAGAATAAAGGGGATAGATATTACTAATTTTATGTTACTGTATTACATCAAGACCCATATTTTAACATTTTTTTATTGAATGAAAGATTATTTAAATTCTACAGTCCCTTACAATTCTCAAAAGTTTCACCACATGATTTCATATAATCCCATAATAAACTTTTCCTTTTCCCCCACCGTTAGAATGCCCCTCCCCACTTCCCTCTCCCTGCAGGTAACCACTAGTATGTTCTCTGTGTCTGTGAGTCTGCTTCTTCTCTGTTTCATTCACTAGTTTGTTGCATGTTTTAGATCTGACATATAAGCGATACCATATAGTATTTGTCTTTTTTCACTTAGGTTAATGCCCTCCAACTCCATCCATGTAGCTGCAAATAGCAAAAGTCTGTTCTTTTTATGGCTGAGTAGTATCCCATTGTGTGTGTGTGTATGCCACATCTCCTTTATCCATTCATCTGTTAATGGACACTGAGGTTGCTTCCATATCTTGGCAACTGTAAATAACGCTGCTATGAACACTGGGGTGCATGTATCTTTTTGAATTAGCGCTTTTGTTGTTTTCAGATATATACCCAGGAGTGGAATTGCTGGGTCATGTGGTATTTCTATTTTTAGTTTTTTGAGAAACTTCCATACCGTTTTCTACAGTGGCTGCACCAACTTACATTCCCACCAAACACTGTACGAGGGTTCCCTTTTCTCTACATCCTCTCCAGCAGTTATTATTTGTAGACTTTTTAATGATGACCATTCTGACCGATGTGAGGTGATATCTCATTGTGGTTTTGATTTGCATTTCCCTGATGACTAGTGATGTTAAGCATCTTTTCATGTGCCTATTGGCCATCTGCACTTCCCCTTCGGAAAAATGTTCAGTTCTATTCAGTTCTTCTGCCGATTTTTTAATCAGGTTGTTTGGCTTTTTTGTTGTTGTGTTGTATGAGCTGTTTATATATGTTGGTCAATATCCATGTTTTCATTTCAACCAAGTCCATGCCCCGACATCATGATCCCCTCCCGTCAAACTTGCTTGTTCACTAGCCTTCACTCCTACAAGGACCGCAGCATCCCATTTTTTCACTCATTTCAACCACTCAGATCATTCCTAAAGCTTTTCCCTCAAGTTCCACTTAAACTGACTCTCTTCATCTTAACTGCCTGTAGCAGCTTGAACAGTGTTCCCTCAAATTCATGTCAACCTGGAACCTCAGAATGGAATCTTATTCGTAAATAGGATCTGTGCGATGTAATTAGTTAAGATAAGGTCATACTGGAGTAGAGTGGGCCCTATATCTAGTAACTGGTGTCCTTATAAGAAAAGGAAAGGGCATACAAAGAGACACAAAAACAGCCACATGGTGAAAGAGGCAGAGACTGGAGTGATGCAGCTACAAGTCAAGGAATGCCAAGGATCGCTGGGAGCCACCAGAAGCTAAGAAAGGGGCATCAGACCAGTTTCTCCCTCAGAAACTCCAGAGGGAACCAACTGTACCAACACCTTGATTTCAGACATCTGGCCTCCAGAACTGTGAGATAATCAGTTTGTTGTTTCAAGCCACCCAGTTTGTGGCAATTTTTGTGGCAGCCCTAGGAAACTAATATACTGCCCTTAACACCTATGGTTGACCAGTAGTTCCCACATAGGAGTGTATCAGAATCACCTGGGGAGCTTGTTAAAACAGTAGTGGGCCCCAGCCTGAGATTATGACTTAGTAGGTCTGAAGCGAGGTCTGAGACTTTGCACATCTAACAAGTTCCCAGGTTGTTGGTCTGGGGACCACACTGAGAACCACTGGGTCTGTACCAGGCATTTTAGCACTTAATTTCATTCAGTTTAGAACTTCATTACATTATATCTTACATCATGTTTATAATCAGTTCATAAATACAAGGTCTGCCCTCCCAGTGATCCCATGAGTGCCACAAAAATCCATGCTTTAACCTACTTTTGTTTATCCACAGGATATAACGGTGGCTGGCATAGTGCTACACTGAATAATTCAAGCACAGTAGTTGAAAGCACAACTCATGTTTTTAAATCTCATTTCCTCTTTGTAAAATGGGGTTAGTGATATTAAAAAGGAATTCTTACAAAGAATGAATAGATAACTCATGTCAAGTGCCTATGATATTGCCTGGCTTCTAGAATGTGTGCGATAGAGGTTACGTACTATTATTTTTTTAATAGATCTTTTTTTAATTTTAAATTTTATTTATTTATTTATTTTTGGCTGTGTTGGGTCTTCGTTTCTGTGCATGGGCTTTCTCTAGTTGCGGCGAGCGGGGGCCACTCTTCATCGCGGTGCGCGGGCCTCTCACTGTCGCGGCCTCTCTTGTGGAGCACAGGCTCCAGACGCGCAGGCTCAGTAGCTGTGGCTCACGGACCCAGTAGCTCCACGGCATGTGGGATCTTCCCAGATCAGGGCTCGAACCCGTGTCCGCTGCATTGGCAGACAGATTCTCAACCACTGCACCACCAGGGAAGCCCCTTTAATAGACCTTTATTGGAGTACAATTGCTTCACAATACTGTGTTAGTTTCTGTTGTACAACAAAGTGAATCACCCATATGCATACATATCCCCGTATCTCCTCCCTCTTGCGTCTCCCTCCCACCCTCCCTATCCCACCCCTCTAGGTGGACACAAAGCACCCAGCTGATCTCCTTGTGCTATGCGGCTGCTTCCCACTAACCATCTATTTTACATTTGGTAGTGTACATATGTTGATACTACTCTCACGTCGCCCCAGCTTCCCCCTCCACCCACCAGTGTCCTCAAGTCCGTTCTCTAGGTCTAGAGTTCTAGACATTCTAAAGTTGCCTACATCTAGACAGAATCATCTGAAACAACAGATATGCCAAAGCTGAAACCTGGAACTTGTCAGATGTCTAAACCAAGAGGTTATGGACTTTGTACACGTGATATAGCCAGAGGGATTGCTACTCGTGGGTTATGTTACCTGCACACCTCCACTCTGACTCTGGAATGGCAAGGCATTGTTGCTTTGAGAAGGCTGTGTACAGCTATAGTATACTCATTATACCTTATAATGTTAAGAAGGATTCTGAGTTTGAGAAAAATACAGTTAAGTCAGAATATGCTCGATACCAAGACAGCAAATGGTGAACCTCTCCTCCTAAGAGGTCAGCTACTTTGATTAATGGGTAGAAGGTAATCTTAAAAATCAAGAACAGAACATATAGCACAAAGTTTAGAGGTCACAAAGAGATGGGTGCCACAAGCAGCACTGCAGTTCAACAGAAATGTCCCAAGCCATGTGCTAAATTTGGGCAAGGCAGAGGCGAAAAATAACATTAAGGTTCCTACCCAGGTGAGTCTTAAAGTGAAGCAGGGTTTGAGTGAACATCAGAGTCACTGACCAAGCCAGAGATAGGAAAGAGAATTCAAATAATTGCTTGGCTGGCTACTCCTTAGCCCCCTGAGTTGACAGCAATGTCAATTTCCTCGAGAAGGAAAGTCCACTGGTATATAGGTGGATGGTGGGAATTCTCAGACATTCTCCCCATTTAAGCATCAAGGCAGCTGTTGGTCACATGTTCTTCTTCGGTCCAGTTCTCCAGCTCTTTGCCTGTTTCTTCATGACAAAACCTTTCTTTATATCCCAGTTTCAGAATCTCTGCTCCTGATTATTCTCCCTTCCCTTGCTTTATCTGAGTCTCTGCTTTGATGTCTTCCCCCCAAATCCGGCTCTTTCCAGGTCTACATTCCCACTATTTTGTCCCATTCCCTGGAGCTGAGTCATCACTACCTCCCAGAAACTAAACGTCCAACTCACCCACTCTCTGCCTCCTAGTGATCAGGAACTTCCCTGATGCCAACTACAGCACAGACCTCTCCCAATTCCATGACCTCCGTGGTTCCCAAGTCCCAGTCTTGCCCTAGTTCATCCCATCTGGCCAACTACCTTCTCTAAGACTTGTTATGAAGAGGCCAATGTTCAGGGTCTCAGTTCAACTGGAAAAGAAATAAGACATAGAGTCCAAAAGAGACCAGCGACAGGGTCCCAGAGCCCACCATGAACAAAGAGTATGCTGGCAGAAAGAAGAAACAAAGGGCAACAGGAGAATACGACTAGAAAGGGAGGAGGTCCCCACCCATAACCACGACATCTGAGTATAGCAAAGCTCACCTCAGAGTCACCAAATGTCCAAGCTTCCAGTGTCAATGAGTAGGAAAGTCGTTCTCAACCATACAACTGCATCGTATTCTTCCCCTATCCTCAAAGACAATGATCTACTGGCTGGGAAGTAGCTCAGAGAAATGGAGACCTTCCTGTTGCTTTTTCATCAGGTGCAAGATTCATGTTGCAAGGTAATGTGTCACACTGGCATCGCAGTGGAGGTAGATAATGAAAAAAGCAAGTACTGACAAATCTCAAAGGCGACACGTAGCACAAAATGAGGATATGGGTTATTCTCTGAACCGAACCGCATATTCAGTTCCAGAGCCAACTGCTGCCCTTGAACTAGGAAGATGATACAGTGGACACTCTGTATTCATGGATGCAGAATTCTCAAACATAGAACCTACAGATACGGAGGGTCAACGGTACCATGGCTATCTTGAGCATCCTCAGATTTTGTTATCTATCCTGGAACCAATTCCCCTACACATACCAAGGGACCACTACCCCAAAAGGCACAGAGGAGAATTCCACAGCAGGTGTGGAGATGAGACCAGGGGTCTGCTTTGTTCAGCTTTTCCTTTAAACCCAGCAATAAGAAGGGAAATCATGTTTTCACAAACTTCAACATGTGTCCTAGTGCCTTTCCTGTATCATCCTGACCCAACTATCTTGTTCCTTCCTCCATGCTCACTAAATAGAACAGCAGACAGTGAGTGAGCTTCCATTCTGTACCAGCAGCCAGAGACAACTGCTGGACACTTAGCAAGGATAGGACACACGTGGCCCCTGCTTTCAGGATGGTGGGTTGATAAGATGAACAAAATTTTAAACTAATTAATGACCTTGATTACATGCCAAGGAGGACAGGAAGAAGGATGCCAAGGTATGTTTGACACAGCCTGACTCTTCTTAGCCAGAGAGAAAACTGCTGAAATCTCTCCCCAAGACCGGAGTCAACTGCTGATATATACCGTGTATCGACATGGGGTGTAATTTATGTCTCCATGAATTTAATTAACCGGTGATTTCCACTGGTTCACTTCCTTTGTTTTCCAGTTGGGCAACTTTACAGACCATTAGGATCTTCCACAGCTTGCAAGGTTAAGGGGACTAGCCTGTCCTTTCAACAGAGCCTGGGGGTTTCTTCAGGACTTATTGTTTTAGGAAATGTCTAAAGCATGAAACTTAAAAACAAAACCAGAAAGCGAGAAGACTACAAGAAATAGATGGAGTCCTAGTTTCAACTATAACGTACTTAATCTGAAGGAAAACATTGTTCAGTTCAAAAAACTGGAAGAACAAGCCTTAGATTTAATATAGATTATAATGTCACCATGTGATACAGTTTTCACTTGCCTTGGTTTTCCAAGCAGTAACTTTGGTTTATTAATGTCATTCTTATCTGGGGTGAAACTGACTCTACAATAAAAACAATCTTTTGTAGAAATGTCTCTTTTTACCTTAGAGATCCCATCTAACTCCTGTGCAATATTTAAAGCCACTTTGCAGACAGGACCATGGACATGTACTAGTCACCATCATTCACAAAAACACCTACAAAACAGCCAATGCACCAGAGATGTTAATTCCTGCCCACAGGGTATTTAACTCAATATATCCCACCTTTATTCCTATATCCTCCAGTCAGTCATTGAGTCCATGAAATTTATTGGGTACCCACCAAACTCACTGTGAAAATGTTCAAAACAAAAAGAGATGTGGTTCCTTCATTCATTCATGGTCTCTAGATCCTCAGATACAATTCAAAGGTCCTTAATATGTAGAAGCAAAAACACTGCAAATGAGTTGAATAGATTCAAGTGGGATTGTACACATGGCACAGAAAGGCACTCAAAAAAGCTTATTGAGTGAAAAACATGAATCAGTCCAATCAAGTCATTTATTTCGAGCCCCATAGCTTAGCATTCTCTTTCCAGATCAAAGTGGAAAATAGCCAGGGCAAAACACAGTGAGTTAAGGTGGAATCTACAATGTTAATTGCTTCTAGCACACAAAGGGCAGTAAAATCTAGGGAAAGGCTAGGCAAAGTGCCAGTCTCCAAGATGTCAGTTACCCATCTGGAGGGAGATGTGTTTAGGTCAGGATGTACAGCAATGCACTGCTTCCTTCATAGAGAGAGTTTTGCCCCGACCCCAAAGAAATTGTCGTCTCACCTAATATAGTTGACTTGCATGGTAGCACAGCTCCTTATGTCATCAAGGATGGGTAACAGTTTAGAGACCTCAGCCTGTCCTAACACCACACTTTGAGTAGTGCTATTTTAAAAAGTAAGAGCTCAGACTCTGGAGTCCGGAGAACACGGACTTCAATCACATCATTACTTCTGAATATGCGACTCTGGGCAAGTAATTCTCCCTGCCTGAGTATACTCATTTGTAAAATAAGTATAATACCACCCACTTTATTGGGTCATTGTGAGGATGACATGAGAAATTGTCTGAAACGTTTGACGTGAAATGTGGCATGTGATCAATAATAGGGAACTGTAACTCAACCTTCTGATTTGGGTCCTTAATATTCCTCTTCTCAATAGAGTAGAAAGTTAGAAAGAAACTCAGAGGTAACAATATCACACCCAGCTCAAAATGAATTCTCTCTCCTAATGACTTTTACTCCTTGCTGCATAGAACAAATAGACAACGAGGTATAGAGAAATGATGGCTAAACTAAAGGCAAGAATTCCTAGGTTCCAGATCTGACTTACTACAGAGACCCCTGGGGCAATTCCTTTAACTGCCTGAGCCACAATTTCCTCATCTTTCAAACTAAGGAAGTAAAACAGAGGGATAATGCTTCAATAAAGAATATTACCTTGGCCGTATACATCACAGTCATTGCATCAAATAAAATCATGTCTGTGAAAGCACTTGTTATTAGCCACAGAACACGAGTACAAATGTAGCTGGTCAAGGAGGATCCCCCTCGTGAGCACTTCAGATAGCTCACAGGGCATCCACAGCCCCTCTGGTCCAGGGTCACCCATTCTCGAGTTCCTTCAGCTACTTGCCACATAGTATTCTTCTGGATGACTTCTTCTGCACCTTCTCTCTATATTCCTGAGCCAAACAGGGAAAGAGCTGTGAAAGCAATTCCCAGGCTGTGTCATTGTCGATCAGCTCTCCCAGCTGCCTCCGGGAACCTACTCTGTGGGTTAACTACCCATTGTGAAAAAGCCATTTATCCTCAAATCCCTGTGCACAGAGCCCTTGCAGGGTGATGCCCTCTTGTTTTTTGAACCTTGTTGCTTCTAGTTGGTTGTGACGTCCACCTTCTCTGTATGCCACGGAAGATTCTCCCTTGCTCTTTTCTTCCTGGGTTTGCATACTTCTTTAAAAAATTAATTCTGGGGTTTGGAGAATCCTTGTGGACTTCAGACACTAAGAGATCTTAAAATGTCAGCTGGTAAGACAGAAAGAGACACACAGACAGATGGATGGATTCATCCACAAAGATACTGACCTAAAATTGTAAACACTCACTGGGCAGGTAGGGCACAGAGAATATCCAGACAAGCAGCAGGGGTAGTTATGAGAATCCAGTTCTATCCTACAGGTAGAATTTGCTATCAGGAGACATTAGAAGTGGTCTAGGTCAAACCTGTATATGTATAAAAATGGCCTGGGTAATCTTTCTCCTTATGCCCTTTACTCCTTGTTGCACAGAACAGAGGACAAATGTATTATGATCTATAAAGGAACAATAACTAGACCAGTGTCTCTCTATAATGCAAAGTCTAATTCAACAGGTCTAGGATTCTTAATTTTTAAACAAACACCTGAGATGTGCTGGTGCTGCCAGTTCTGACCAAGCTATAGACACAAGTGGCTAATAAAATGGATAAACTTTGAACAAGCCACGTGAGACGCAGCTGACAGTCTTCCTCGAATCAGGCTGAAAAACAACCATGAGGAAGCATCTCCTTAAGCAAGTAATAGACACTTGAAGATTCTTACTTTGTGGGAGGCATAGATGCTGTAAGCTGTGTTTGCTAAACAAAGCAATGAACAAGACAGAATGGCTTCTGCCCCATGAAGTTGGAAGTCCAATACCAGACTATAATTGCAATCCACTCGTAGACAAGAGTGAGAGAGGCAGGTTTACCATGGCAGGAGCTCGAGCGTTCCATTAGAACACCCATATCACCAAGTTCCCTCGGCAAAGCCTGCAGAGCCAAACTCAAACGCCTCTGCTCCCTTCCACCTCCTCTGCCCTTACTGCCACCCGTGTCACGTCACTATCAACGCCTTCACCGGGAGGACCACAGACAGCTCCCTAACTGGTCTCCAAGCTTCCTTTCTGCCCTGCTTCCGGTTCACTTTCCCTCAAAAGCCAGGAGCAGTCTTTTCTTTTCTTTTTTTTCAATTTTATTTATTTATTTATTGGCTGCGCCACAGCATGCGGGAATCTTAGTTCCCCACAACCAGGGATCCAACCCGGGCCCCCTGCAGTGGAAGTGCAGAGTCCCAACCACTGGACCGCCAGGCAATTCCTTTTCTTTTTTTTAATGTAAATCAGAATTCTGCTTCTGCCCAAGATGGAGAAACAGAATGGATTTACCCTCCTACTTGAAACAAAAGATAAAATATACGAAACAATGGTTTTGAAGATACTGAGCATCCGGCAATGAGAGAGTGATCCCTGCGAGATGGGAAGGCAGGCCTGGGATTTCCTCAGCAAACTGTCTGGAGACGGTTTCCAGGCGGCAGCTCAAGGAGGGGGACACAGGCAGAACCCAGTGGACTCCCTAGGTTGAGACAGAACTGAGAGTCTGGGGGGACTGAGCAGCTAGAGGACAGAGGCGAGAGCTGCATAGACGCAAAGTTGGGGCTGATGCCCAAGATCTGCTTTGAGCTCTCAGCAGGGTACTGAACAGGGACCACTCAAGGAGAAAACTTCCTGTGGCCGGGGTGGCGGTGGAGGGGGAATCCATCCCCAAAGGATGATATCACAGTTCCCTGTGATCATCACCTGGGAACTCACACTCACACCAGGCATGGGAAATCTGAAACTCTAGGGGTAGGGGCCATAGATCTGTGTTTTAACCAGCTCTCCAGGAGATATTCCGACGCACCCTCAATTTTGAGAACCACTGTCCTAAGACAGTGATACTCAACCTTGGCTGAATTTTATTTTATTTTCTTATTATTTTTTTATTTGGTGGTACCGGGTCTTCACTGCGGCATGTGGGATCTTTAGTTGTGGCATGCGAGATTTAGTTCCCTGACCAGGGATCCAACTGGGCCCCCTGCATTGAGAGCACAGAGTGTTAGCCAATGAACCACCAGGGAAGTCCTTTGGCTGAATTTTAGAATCATCTGGGAAATGTAAAAATTAGGCTCCACTGAGAGAACAATTAAATCAATCTTTGACTCAGTAGGTCTGAGTGTGGCCTGAGAATCTGCATTTCCAGCAAGCTTCTGGGTGGTCTGGGAACCACTCTTTGAGAACCAATGGGAAAGGGTCTGAGGAGGCGTAAAGCCTGCCATTGGGAGCCATGTAGTTCTAACTGGGGGGAGAAGATAGCACAGCTAGGAAATTAGGCAGAATCTACAGGTATCTTCAAACCCTCTAATGCTGAGGAAATCACTACGCTCTAAAATATCTTATTTCAGGACAAAACTAAGTACTAAGAATTTCTTACATCACGAGCCAAAATCTAGCCCTCCATAACCTTCCAGTTATTCATCTTTATTAAGGGCTTTACCTTTTTCCAACTTCATTTTTCTCCCCATTGAAGGGATTAAACCATAACTGTTACCAAGCTGCAGTTAAGTTTTCCCAGTAAAATGATGTTATTTGAGTGTTTTGTCAGTTTCTTAATAGCTTAGACCCATTAGGACTGTGGTGCTCAAACTTCAATGTACATGGGAGCCTGCTAAGAAAGGCAGACACTTGCCCCCCACCCCGCAGAGCTTCTGATTGTAGCTTGGTATGGTATGATATTTCATAAATACCAGGAATGCTTCTGATGCTTTAGGCCACATACTGAGACCTACAACCCTAGGATCTTGCTCTCAAGTTCAGTATCCAGTGAAGCATTTTCAGAATAATTTTTTTACACCAAGATTGCAGCATCCCAAGACCTTCCTGCCTGAACACTGAATATTCTGCTAAAATCACTGTTGTGTCCAGCAAAGGTCCCTGCTGCATCAGGATGACAGCTGAGGTTTATACACACAGGAGGTCTCCCACAACCAGGGAAGGTGGAGCCCCCTCCTGCTGCACTGCTGGCTAAGAGCCAGCAGAACCACTGGCCTTGCTGACGGATGTAAATCGTATTTATTTTCTCTCACCTTTTTCTTAATGTTTTCACCCTTTTCTCTCCTCCTCAGTTCCTATCCCTCTTCTTTTTGTCCTCTAATAACAACAACAGCTACTGTTTTTGGAGCCTCTATTTCCATAGCTGGCACCATGCTAAAGAATGTTACAGACTCCACTGCATTTAGTCTCCACAGTCACCTAGGAGTTCAGCCTTATTTTACACAGAAGGGGAAATGTCAACCTGCACAAGGTCACACGGCTAGTGGCTGGCAGCACTCACCTCGATCCTAAAGTTCCTGACCCCACAGCTTATGCTTTTGTTCCCTCTCTTCTTCTTTCCTTTCAAGCCCTCCTCTGTCCTCATTTTTGCATCACTTTGTTTTGCTTTCTCCAGCCCCTCTCCACCAGTCTTGGAATGGAATTCATGGCTATGAATTCTGACAGCAAGAGCCCAGAGCTCAGACTTACAGAGTATTTCAAACTCGCATGCGTGAGACACAGAGGGTACACCCTGCCCCAAGTTGTATGTGAGTGCCTACGTCATGGACCAAGGTGGAGGTCTCTGTCCTTCGGACATTTGGGCCCCCAAATCAGAGACAAGCGAAACGCCAGTAGTCGTAGAACTTGAGGCTTTGACTGGATCTTGTCTGACACTCTCATCCTTCCGAAATCACAGTCCCATCCCTCGCAGCCTGGCCCAGAAGCCTGTTTCCTGCTTGCAAACTGCAGAATCCTTGGCCTTCCAGCAGGGGCCCATCTGCAGGTGGTACACTCATTTGGCACCAGAGAGGGCAGCCTGGATAACAAGAGTCAGCAACAGGAGTTCAGAGGCTAAATCCTCCCAGACAGCTCACCTGGCCCATTTGAGGGGTGGGTACAGAGACATTCGGCCGAAGAGCCTTCCATCGGCTTCTGTGCCAAGAAGCCAAGGCCATGCGGAGCAGAGCATCCCTCCGCTTTCATCTACAGCTTTTAAGCATGGATTCATGGTTAACGACTCATCCAGCTTTCTCAGCGTGGTTAGAGGCCAGGCTCAGATGCATTTAGCTACAATTCTAGCAATCACTGCCCCTGGAGGAGTTGAAGTCTTCTCGGCTACAAGTGGAGCTCTCAGACCTTCCAAGAATTCCTTTTTTCTGAGAAGCCCTAGGAGCTATAGATCAGAGACATGTTACACAGAAAGCATTCAGAATGTGTGAAAACACATAATTTTTTCTTCCAAGGAGCAAATGTTACTTTTTCATATGGGAGGGAAAATGTCCACTAAATGCAAAAATTTCTCTGTGAACTCAAAGCATACTTCCAATAGCTACAGAGCAGCATAGCTAGGAACAGGGTGAAGTCATGGGTATTTTAAGACTTTAATCTGGAAAGTTACTTTATAGAGTCTCAGCTTAGCTAAGGGTAGAACTTCCCGATCACGGTGAAGAAACAGTGTTAGCATACTGCAAGGATGACTTCATACTCAAGACCTACCTATATACTGGGGCAAGGCATTAATTTCCCTAATCCATGTTCTCAGGTTTCTATAGAAGGGATGATAACCCCGTCCCATAAACCTCAAAGCTTCTTACAACCATCTGAGTATAAACAGTGAATGCCACTTCGATTTTGACAATACATTTTTTTTTTTTCGGTACGAGGGCCTCTCACTGCTGTGGCCTCTCCCACTGCGGAGCACAGGCTCCGGACGCGCAGGCTCAGCGGCCATGGCTCACGGGCCCAGCCGCTCCGCGGCATGCGGGATCCTCCCGGACCGGGGCACGAACCCGTGTCCCCTGCACCGGCAGGCGGACTCCCAACCACTGCGCCACCAGGGAAGCCCGACAATACGTATTTGTTAATTAACCCATAAGGGGGTGTAGTCAAGTCCTCCAGAGAAACAGAACCAACAGAATATACAGAGATATATGAGAGGAGATTTATTATAGGAATTGGTTTAGGTAGTTATGGAGGCTGAGAAGCCCCACAGCCTGCTGCGTGCAAGCTGGAGAACCAGGAAAGCAGGTGGTGTAATTCAGTCTGAGTCCGAAGGCCTGAGAATCATAGGCCGACGGTGTTAAGGCCCAGTGTGAGTCTGAAAGCCGAAGAACCAGGAGCGTCAACATCCAGAGCTGGATGCCTCAGTTCGAGCAGAGAGCGAGCTAATTTGGCCTTCCTCCTCCTTTTTGCTCTGTTCAGGCCCTCAGTGGATTAGATGATCCCAGCTACAGGGATGAGGGCAATGTGCTTTACTCAGTCTACTGATTCAAATGCTAATCTCGTCCAGAACACCCTTACAGACACACACAGAAATAATGTTTGCTAGCTATCGGGGCATCCCTGAGCTATCTGTGCTCATGCAATTTGACACTGAAATTCACCATCACAGGAGACTTTCCTTATTGGTCACGGTATTATTTATGCCTACAACCCCATCTAAAGAAAACGTCCCTGTTGCTGCCAATAGCATTATTTCATTCTTTTTTATGGCTGACTACATGACCTATATGGGAAAAGAATGTAAAAAACAGTGGATATATGTAACTGATTCACTTTGCTGTACAGCAGAAACCAACACAACATTGTACATCAACCATACTCCAGTAAAAATTTTTTAAAAAAGGAAGAAAAAGAAAACATCTCTACCCATAGCCTTTCATGATGAGGCAGTCACATTCCCTATCTACTACCCACATTGCTTTCTTCCAATGACTCTAGCTGGACCAGGGTGACACATAGGTCCCAAAGCAGCCAACTCATGAGCTACTTGATGGCCCTGAATTCTCACAAGAATAAAACCTTCTGGCCAGAGAGGATGATCAAGCCATTAGGGAAAAAATGTATAAAGAAGCAGAGACTGAACAGAATAACTGAGGTAGAGAAAAAAAATGTGTCAGGTTTGGAACACAAACAGTAATGGCGGGAGATGCTGTCAAGGAAGCAGCGGTGGAGAGACAATCTAATTTGGGTTAATAATGAACCACAAGAGTGTAGATCCAACAATGCCTACTGCTGACATCTTGACAAATCTCCTTACTCTGCTTCCTGCCTCCAAGGAGCCCGATTATCCCATGGTTCTTTCCTTGCACTCCTGTGAAATCCCTCTTTCCGTTATTGCCATAATTCCTTTGTTGTCTCCTTTCCTGGGCCAGGATTCTCTAGGTCTGTGCCTCTTGCAGCCAGGACTCTGCCTCTTGCAGCCAGGAGAATTTAACTCACATAACATTAAACATCTGATTATGTGAGATTCTGCTCAGATATCAATGTGCCAGGTATTAAGAGGGGTCTGTCCCCAGTAATAACTGCAGGGACCCCTTCAAATCCTAGCCATTTTGCTAGGAAGCCTCACAACTTCGAGCAAGAGAAAGCATTAGCTTTCCGTACCCTTCAGCTTCCTCCAGCCTGCATGGTGGACTTGCCTGAGAAGGTTGGACATGAACACTTCCACCAGGGAAGGTACCAATTTGCATAGCAGTTCTGCCAGAGTTTAAACTTATTCCCTTTTCTCCAGAATGCATCATGCCCTTTAAAAAAAATAATCAAGAGAAGGGGACTGTAATGATCTTTATTTTCCCCTCTTATTTTATGCAGGCAGCAAGGGAGATGAGAATTTGTGGACTAAGCAACTTGCTGCAGTGGCTGTTAAAGTGATGTGTGGAAGGGGCAGCAGCAAAACCTGCTTAACGCTCAGAAACACCTGCTGGGAAATATTTTTTCTACCTGGGTTGCAAACAGTATTAAAACAATTTTCTTGCCTTTAACAAAAGAGGCGGGTGGAAGGGGGCAGCTATGCTTCTGTAGGCTCGCACTGTGGAACAGAACTGGGGAGAATTAAAAGATAAGCAAGAGGCTGGGCGAGCACACAGGCATCTGGAGCTAACTTTGGACAGAGAGCTCTGCTGAGTTGATCCTTGTTCTGTCGCTCTGGAGCAAACTGCTGGCTCAGGCCACAATTCCCACTTGGGTACCCTCAATTCAGAGTCTTGAGGGATTTCAGGGTGCCCTCTCAGCCTCGATCCCCTATGGCTGGTATGGCAAAGGCATTCTTTTTTATTGAGTGTGGAGGGCAAGGAAAATATATATCCAGCCCCTCCTCTCTCTGGGGAGGTCAAGAGCTGGCATTCCCTTTCTGTCCACTCCCTCTGCCCTAGTTCAGGTTCTGAGCGCCTAGCTGGTGGCCACCTAGCTGGTCTCTGGGCCTCCAGTTTCTCCCTCTCCCTACAGTCCTCCACACTGGTGCCAGAAACATCTAAAATGACACTAATCCTATCTGGCCAACATCCAATAACTTCATGCTTCCTTTTGGCCATAGAATGAAGTCCTAACCTCTCACCTGCTCACCACCATCTGACTTCAAGCCACCGATCCATCTTCCCATCTTCTACACCACCCATCTGTGCTCAAAAGCTCATGATTCCCTAGGTCCTCCTTGGGAACCATCCTCTCTGCCCTTGTTCTTGATGTTTATTTTCCCAGGAGGGCCTTTTCCTGCCTAGAGGACTCTAAATTTCAAGCCCTAGAAGACTGAAAGAACAATGGCATCATGACATAAATAGGACATGTGGAAAGGAAAGTAACAAGTTCAGAATCACAAACGGTCAAGTTTAAAGGTGGTATTGGGACTTCCAAAAAAAAAAGGTCAAAAGACTGGGGAAATATTTAACAGATCCAAGAAGGAGAATCAAAGCCAGTGGTAAAGACTTAAGAGTCATTGTCTAAAAAGAATAAAATATCTAGGAATAAACCTACCTAAGGAGACAAAAGACCTGTATGCAGAAAATTATAAGACACTGATGAAAGAAATTAAAGATGATACGAATAGATGGAGAGATATACCATGTTCTTGGATTGGAAGAATCAATATTGTGAAAATGACTCTACTACCCAAAGCAATCTATAGATTCAATGCAATCCCTATCAAACTACCACTGGCATTTTTCACAGAACTAGAACAAAAAATTTCGCAATTTGTATGGAAACACAAAAGACCCCGAATAGCCAAAGCAAGAGTCATTGTCTAGAAGATATTCAGTAATTAAGCCATAAATTACTTTATTACATTCACTAAGAGAATAGGTGCTTTTGAGATGGTTCACCTCTCCCAACTCAGAATTTTTTTGTAAGTAAAGCTCTTGCTTCTCAGGTTTTTCTTCTGAGTTTCATTAGGATCATTTGGACCTCAAAGAACCTGAGTAATTTATCAAGTATTGAAGAAAGAGTGAGAGGAGAAGGCACAGTGATGAAACATTTCATGAATTATGCCAACATTTATATTCCAAGGTGGACTCCTCCTTTGGGGGCACTCATTAGAGCATCATACAGAGCCACGCTTGCAGCAGTAAGTTGCTTTATGTCTGTTCCCCACAATACATACAACCTTCTCCCTCATTGCGTCCTCCCTGCAAATAATCATACCAACATTGTAAACTAGTACTCAACTCTGAACTTTTCTTCCTCCTCAAATTGCTATCCTTTCAATGGAAATAAGCAAAGAGCTAGATGGCTTTCATGAACACTTATCCAAGCTAGGAAAGGTCCCTTAAGTGTTTCAGCTGTAAAACACATAAAGGGGTAACATCAATCTTAATAGGCAAGATTATGCTGAAGTGACAGATTACTCCCAAAATCTCAGTGACTCACAAACTATTTCTCACTCATGATACATGTCTATCAACGACTGGCATCAGCTTTGTTTCATATTTTATTTGGAGACTCAAAGAAACCCCTATCTGAGACATTGCTGGTTTCGTGACACAGGAGGCAAAGTGTGAACCACGCAAGGGTTCTTAAAACTTCTATGCAGAAGTAACACATGTCACTTGTGGTAACGGACGACACAGGTCACTTCTGTTCACTAACCAAAAGCAAATCACATATCAATGTGAGAGGGATCTCTAATCCTTCCATAGGAGGGACAGTAAATACTACGATCTACCTGCAAGGCCAAGTATCACAGTCTTATTCCTGCATAGTTTAAGTGTATCCATTTAAGTCAGTAGCCACAAACTTAAATGCCTGGAGGAGTCAGGCAGGGCACATAAATATGAAGTGGGAGTGACAATAGGGAATAGAGAGGCCTGAGGCAAACAAGAGCATTCCCTGACCTACGAGCATTCAAACACATGTACTAAATAGCCCAACAAACAATACTGGCAGGGAAGTTTATGACTCCTGATTTAAATCCAACCTGATTCTGAGGGAAGAGTATATGTAATTGGATGTCAGATAAAAATACATGTAATTTGATGAAAAATAATTTGTCGCATGTGTTATATTTTAGACACTAGGCTAACCGCTTCACAAGAAGTAACTCACACCTCCATATAATGTGGTTGCCCACCCTTTGACATATGAGCAAAACTGATGAAAGACCTCTATTCCATAACCTCTAAGAAAGCCAACGACCTCCTTAAGAGTTCTGTGAATCCTTACAGTTTATGTTCTCATTCTCACTTCTGCCTCTTGAGTTGTTTGTACTGAACTCTCAATCTCATTAGCATCTCATTTCCAGGGGTCCGTCTCTCTGACCAGGATGCCACAGACAGGAAATTCAGCCCCCTTCTCTTGACTTTCCCCGACTGCTCACGTTACATTTGACAGAAGTTAAAGAGTGATGAAGAGGAGGATTTTACCACAGCCAACAGACATCAGACTCTCTCCTCCCTAAATGCCATCTGACTACACATTCACAGATCTCCAGCCCCCAACCATGCTGCCCAGTTCCATTTCCCCCATCTCCCACTCCTCTCCTTTTTCCACCACCCCTAAATCTATGTGTTTCTTACACAGAATGGTTTAACGATCCATTTGTGTTGCTATTTCATTCAGGGGTTGCTCTATCGGCTGCTGTCTTCAAATAAAATGACATAGAAAAAGCTGATGCCAACCATTGATAGACAAGTAGCAAACTAAGAAATCAGAGTCCACACTCCCGTAGTTGCCATCTGATCTTTTTCTAAACAAAGTTCCAACCCCAAGAGGAACTCTAAGACCAGTTGTTAAAATAAAAATCCTCACTCCATTATACTTACAATAACATTTGGCGGTAGATTTTCATTCTGATTTTATAAGTGAGAACTTGAAATTAATATTATAGGATAGAATTTATTTTCTTGATATTAACCACATCCCCCATCCCCACCCTGGTCAGTCATGAGCCTGTGCAACATCAGAGATGGGGGTGGGGTGCGGTGGGGTGGGGGGTGGGAGGGGTTCATTTTTCTCGTGAGCACAATAGCGGGAAAGTAGGGAGCCACTCTTGTAGACACACTCACACACTGGGGAGTTCCATAAGAGCTTTTTTCTTTAATTTGTCTCGAAGAAGACATTTCCCTCTTTTTCTAAGGGTAAATCATACCTCTGAACCAATCTGAAAGAGATTCTCTAACCTCAGTAAAGCCCATTGCTTTGGAGTCACATAAGCTCTCCTTCTGATACCGCCACAGGAAAGCCAGCATCACTGCATCATCACCTCATGCCTTGAAAGTGCAAGAAATGAGATACAGGGGTGCCACGGCCATTCGTGGCAGGATGATGACAGGCTGGACTGAGGCTCAGCCCCTCTAGCTTCAGAAGCCACAGAGAGACACTGAGCAGCACGGCCAGGTCTCTGGTCCATCCCACCAGGCAGAAGCCCTCACAGAAATCTAGCCTGACCACCGTCTCATCCTATAATCCAAGTCTATGGCCACTTATCCCTATATTGGGAGATCTCCAAGTTGTTCCCACGCACTTCATGTTGTATTCATTCATTTATTCAACAAATATGTTTCGTGCACCTACCATGCATAGGTTCTCTTCTAAGCATTTGGAAAACATGAGTGAAAACACAAAGATCTCTGCCCTTGAAACGTTATATTCTGGTGAATGAAGACATAATTAAACAAACATAGTAAATCAATTGTATGGAATATTAGAGGATGACAAGTGCCACAGAGAAAACGAATAGGTCAGGAAAAGGCTATCCTTCCATCTTCTCTGTAGGAAAACGCTAGGAGTACATGTGTTAGCTCAGGGTTTCTTAATCTGGGCACTATTGTCATTTGGGGAATGGATGAGTCTTCATTGAGGGGGGCTGGCCTTGCACTGTAGGATGTTCGGCAGCATATCTGACCTCCACCCACTGGAGGCCACTAACACACCCATTCTCCCAGTTGTGACAACCAAAGATGCTCTCCAGACATTGCCTAATGTCCCCTAGAGGGCACAATCGCCTCCAGTTGGCAATCCCTAGGTTAGAGACATGCAAGGGGTCTAGTCTTGAAGCACAGATTCGAAGGTAAGTGCAGACCCTCACATCCATTCCCTGACTCACTAAGGTTTGTAACCTGGTTTTACCATTTACCAGCTATGTACCATTAGTCCGGTTCCTTAACCTCTCTGAATATCTCTTTCTCTACCTGTAAAAGAGGGGTAACAGTGCTTCTCTCAAAGATTGGTTGTAAGAATTAAGTAACATGATACAGTTTTATCACCTATTATACATTTCCAGTAAAGAATAAGCCTTTCCAGCTCAAAATTATCAACTAGTAGCTCACTTTTTTCACCTGGTAATATTCTAATGACGATAAGCAGGCATTACTGGTCTATTTTATAAAAGGATATACCTAGACCCTAATAGATTAAGCAGTGCATCCACAAATCATACAATCAGTAAGTGGCAGAGTTAAGACAAACCAAGCCTGAATCCTCAAAGTCCCAATTCTATACGCCTTCTCACTGACTGTACCACCTCCCTAATTTTAACTTGCTTGCAACCATTTAAGAGCGTGCCTGCTGTGCACAGCACAAAGCATACCAGCAAAGGAAAACACCTGGGTTACACAACAGTTCCTGGAAATGGACTGAACTCACACTTGACAATGATTGATATACTTTGCTGTGCCTCCCCCAGGAACATCCAGGAGGAAAAGCTTCCAAGGGGCCCCAGCCTGACCCCCTCCAGCGCTGCTAACAGCATGGGAGCCCAGTTCAAAGAGCACCTTGGGTGTAGCCTCTTTGTCCCACTGAAAGTCGCTAAGACAGAACTGGTGGCACACTACATACCCAAGCTTCCCTCTTCAAACCCTAGAATCTCAGAAGCTCAGTTGCAAACAGGATTCAAATAACCAAAAGGGATGATGAGGAGGGGAAGAAAGGAGAAAGACTGGATTAGACCTTGGCCAGTGGCTTTGGGCAAGTACATGCATCCTCCCGTTGCCATTTTAACAAGACTAGAGTCTTCTCTGAACACAAATTCCTCCCTGGATCACTGCTTCCCAGAGCAATAATATAAATCCATCTAACATTTAAGCAAAAGGATATTGAGCTTGGCAGATCAGGACAGTGTGCGTTTGCCTCCTGGAGTGATAAGGTCACCCATTCAAGACCCACTAGGAAGGGTGAGTGGAAGCACAGAGAGACATGATGTGACATGGCCAGGCCTGGGACAGAGAGTGGAGATAACCTTTGCAGAAACAAACAACGGTTGGGGAGAATCAAGTCAGAGCTTTCTAGGAAACACAGGCTTGAGGTGTCCAGCTGTCATTAAGAAATACAAAAAGTTAAAAACAGGTCAAAATGCATCCTGGTATTGCAGGGATATAAAAAGGGGCATTCTTATATCTGGAACCCCCAAATAGGCTGCCTTAAAATGTGCAACTTCAACTGCTCAGACCTGATCAGGTGATTTTTACAAGTCAGCCCACAGCCTCCTGAATCTAACATGCACCCAACTTATCAGACAAAACACCCATGTTCTCATCATTGCAACATGTCCTGGAAGCTGACCAAAACTATGCAGAGAATATATGAGGTAACAACATCTTCCCACATTGTTGATAGGAGAATAAATTACTACCACAAGTAGTAGACAAGTTTACAGGTAGTATGATGGCAGAGATGATCCCCAAAATGTATTGTTAAATGAAAAAAAAAAAGAAAAAAAAAGAATAAGATCCAAGACAGTATTAAAGCATTCTATTATTTGTGTAAAACAACCCCAAATGGGCTACATGTGTTCATACATACATATACACACATATAACACACACACAAACTCTCATATCTGTGTACAAGCATAAAATATCTATAGGAGGATACATAGAGGTATACAAGGATAAACAGGGTAACAACAGCTGCCTTCCAAGAATAGAAGGAGAAATTTCTTTTACATTGTTTGAATATTTTAGTTTATTTTTTTTTTGGCTGTGCCGTGTGCCTTGCAGGATCTTAGGTCCCCGATGAGGGATTGAACCCACACCCTCAGCAGTGAAAGTACAGAGTCCTAACCACTGGACTGCCAGGGAATTCCCTGAATATTTTACTCTTTGCAGATATTATAATAGATGAGAGTAAGAATTTTTAATGAAGATTATTTTGTAGGTTGCATAAGCATGGTAGCCTGTAGAGACCCTTCAAATCTACATAAGCATGCAAACAAGCTCCAACCAAGCTGGAGGGTATAACAGGGCTCAAGGAGAAACCCTGCAAATAAATTTTATTACATTGTAATCATCTATGTACACAGGATACAATTTTGCACAATATACACTATAATTTTTTTCCATTCTAAGGCCTATTAACCCTGAAACCCCAATACCCTTTGAGCCACTTCAGCATACCATTGGTTTGCAGTAGAAACTAATTTTCAAATTAGCCTAAGAAACTATGATTCAGAAAGGTAGACCAACTCACAAAGAGACAACATGTTCAAGTCCAATACAAGTGGTTTATTGAAGCTGATGGTGTACTCTGAAAATCAGAGAGAAGGCAAACTGAGAACACACTTTGTAGCTGACGGGTCAATGAGACTTGTATGTCGTCTGGGAGACAGCTTTAGGTAGGAACCCTTCCCTGGAACCCCTAGCCCACCTGATTAAGGCTCCACTTCTGTGCTCCCATAGTACCCTCCAGCACACCACTTACCATGCTGTGTTACAGCTGCCTGTTTACACAACTGTCCCTCACCCTAGACCACGAGCTGCTCAAGTTCAGGGGCCATGTCATTACTTTCCCAGCCACGCACTCGGTATGTGGCAAACAAAAGATGCTTAATAAACATCTACTAAATTGACTGCAGCAGGTTCCCAGCAACACATGCAGTGCTCATCAAGCTCACTCTGGGTGCTTATAACCCTTGTGCAATACTGAACGTTGCTACCTTTTACTGTTATGTACCACTCCGTGTCTGATACGGGGGCTACGAATGATAGGATGCACAGGCAGAAGTCTGAATCATTATAGCTGTGGGACCTGAAGCAAGTTACTTCATCTCCTGGAACCTGTTCTGTTACCCATGAAACGGAGATGCCATCATCTATCCCGCGAGACTGAGGCGAGGAGTAAACGAGATTATGTTATGCAGCATGCCTTGCATGTTAAATAAGTGGTGACTGTTACTATCTTTTCCTTTATTCCTCCACATCTAAAAGGTGAGCTCCTCTAGAGCAGGTATTTTCTTACCTTGCATCCTTCACATGCTCACCTCACCATGGTATCTTGTACTTAATGAATGTTCAAGAGATGAGAGCAAATGTAGAGTTTGAATACTATCAGACATGGGTTGGAATTCAAGCAGGCTGGACTGTTTAACTGAGTGTTCCTGGGCAAGTTACCTCACCTCCAATTCTCAGTTTCTTATCTGTAGAATGGGTATGTTAATATTTATCTCATGGAGTTGAGGTAAAGATGAAGTGAGATGACACATTTAAAGTATACACACCCTGGACTTCCTTGGTGGTCCAATGGTTAAGAGTCCGTGTTTCCAATGTAGGGGGTGCAGGTTCGATCCCTGGTTGGGGAACTAAGATCCCACATGCCACGCGGTGCGGCCAATAAATAAATAACGTACACACACCCTCACACAAAGTGTCACTAACTTGTAGCACTTGTTATCACTAATAATAAAACGGAAAATCCTTTGTACACTGGAGTTTTGAGGCCTGAACACAGTTCACGTTGTTATTACTATTTCCCTTAGAAGTAGAGAGAGGCAGCGTGGAGAATGATGAGATGCATTCTGCTGAGAACTACAGGTTGTAGGAAAGGTAACCTGGAGGCGGCCCAGCTTTAAGGGGCTGTAATCAGCCCCAGATGTGAAGAATGAATTGTCTGCGTAACAAATGATACATCTTTTTGCTAAAAAGCAGTCTAGGGGACAGCCCCTAGCAGGCTACCTTGGAAGATTACACAACTGCCAAGTAACCTGGGTATGGTTTTTACCCATTTTACAGATCCAAGAGCTGAGGTTCAACAACTTGACCAGGGAAACTAAAAAGTGACAGAGCTGGAGTTTAGATCGAGGTCTTCTGGACAGTTAACCCAATGTTCTTTCCACTATATCATCTGCCTTTGAAAAAAAAATGAGAAGAGTGATCGTAACCTACACATATAATAACAGATGATATTTCTCAAGGTGTAATTTCTAAGGGTTAAAAATATGACCCCCCTATAAATACAGAATGAACATATGCCAAGGATTTATTTAACTCACTAATGAGGAAACCAGCAGGACAGTAACACTGGTTCAAAGAGCATCTGAGGAAAAGAGATTCATGTGGACAGGAAAGATATGCCAAAATCAGTTTGCTATGTGTGTTAGGTTTCAGTCCTAAGGGCAATAAAATTCTGATCTTTGAGGTAATCTCCTGCAATAGACAGAAATTATTTTAAATCTCTAGGACAAAGATCCACCAGTTAACATGTAACTTCACAGGGTGTGGCTCCTAATAAAACAATAAAGACAAACAAAGGTACAAGCCCTAGGATTAAATTATCCTTGGGTGGTCCAGTTAGACCATGCTCCAATACGCTCCAATACTGAAGAGACATGCAGTCATCCTTTTCCAAGCTATAATAATTTTTTAAACATTTATTAAGTTCATTTACATCTTGGTAGGCATTGCGTTAGTTAGCACTTTACATATATTCCTGTGATCTTAACCACAGCCCTGTAAGGTGGTTGCTATAATTATCCCATTTTTACGTATTAAAAAGTGAGTCACAGATGGGTTAAGTGACTTGCCGAAGGTCAAAGGGCTAGTAAGTGGCATAACTGAGATTTAAGCTCGGGCTGATGACAGAGCCGACATCCTTAACTAACAAGCCATTCTGCCTTATCAAAATAATATGACAGTCTGCCGTGACAGCTAGGATTGTATTTCATGATCGTTGAATCCCCAGCACCTAGCTCAGCGTCAGACAATTAAGTATTTGTCGGCTTTGTTTTTTTGAACCTAGAGCTAGGACTACAGAAAGCTATCACTGAGATCATGTATCATTAAGTGCCAGACACTGAGCCTGGAAATGAACTAGCAACTCAAGAATTAAGTTGAGCTATCCAGAAGCATATGAATAGTAATTAAACATAAGGGACATGGTCCTTCCCTCAAAGAGCTTACAGACCCATGGGCAAACAAAAGTGAACAAGGACTGACAACAAAACATGATGTTGTGACTGAGTGAGTACAGGGCGCTGTGGAGGACTACAACAGGCGGGCTTCATATGGGCCGGTGATAAGGGTCCATGGAGAATGACATGTGGTCATCTGTGACTGTTTGGCCTGAAATGCAAACATATGGTTCCCAAGGACCAAAAATCAGTGTGCTACAGATCTTATACATGTATTCACCAACATACTGCAGCGATTAGGATGACTGGGGAGAGGATGAGGGGTAGGCTCATCACTCCAATGGACTTGTACCTCTTTATCAAGACACTCAACAGTGGTGTGCCATGGTGGATGTTCCAATGATGTTGGACAAATTCATCCATTTGAATGGGTGAATTAATTATGACTTTTTTTAATAGCCCAAAGATTACATTAGATGCAACCAATAAAATATTTTTTAAAAAGACGTTTGTAAACAACTTAGAGCAGAAGAAAGTGCAAGATGGCAAGAGAGATGCCCCATCGCTGCTCCTGACTTTTTTAAGACTAGAGAAAAAGAATCTCTGATCAAGGGAAGAAAGGTATTTCTCTAAGAAAGGTAGGAGAACCATGCTTTTATGAGTTCTGACTCACATCACCTCCTGAGAGGGGAACATCTTGCCAGCCATCAAGAAGAGGAGGGGAACCCAAACATGGAAGTCACTGAGACAGTGAGCCTGGCGGGGAAGAAGCCAATGACATATTTTATTCAACCAAACCTGCTCTCGGTTGGTACAAGTCTTTATGGACTTTAGCTAATGTAGCACAGGCCAACAGACAAGGAGCTACTGATGCTCAGGACTTAGCCCACTGTGCCCCTGCTTCCTACAACCAGCTGACACCAAGCCCAGAGGCACCTCCCACTCTCGCAGAATTTATAGTGTGGAATTCTGTGCACACCTCAAGGCCAGAGGATTCCAGACGTGTCTTACCTACCTGGGCATCCCAAGAGCCCTACACAGGAGGAGCACAGGAGAGGCACCATAAATGCCTGTCCTCTCCAGGTGTGTTACCCTCTGTGCCAGATTTGGGCTCTCTTGACCTGGAAGTTCTCACTATAGCACCTGGGCAGGAAGGAGCTGCGTGTGTCATGCCTCTCAGCTTAAAGAAGAGGTTTGGTTACCTTGCCCTGACAGAAAGTCAGTGGGAAGCCATGTGATTTATGGAGCCCGGCCTTCTCAAGCAGAGATGGATGGCCAAGGCCAGGCCAGGGACTGGGGTAAGTAAGGTGGCACTGGGCCAGTGAGCTCTTCTGGGAGGGTGACGCACAGGGAGAACAGCAATTTTTAATGCAGCTGTAAGCCCTTTCTGAAGGGAATTTACTTCCAAAGCTTTGATCTTGGGTCCCTGTAGCTGAGGTCTGTATCTTTCCATAGAGAAAACTCAAAGTTGGCTTCTGACAGGAGGTAGGATAGGATTTTGACAGTTTCTGTTTTCTTCCAATTCTTGAGGTTTAAGCTAGATACATCTAATTCTCGAGGTGTGCTCATGCAACACTGACTGAAGCAGCAAAAGTGTGCTGAGATTTGTAAAGCCCAACTGTTTTTTGCTATTTCTAAATCGAGCTGCGGCTTCCAAAATAGTTTTTTTATCGCTTTGAAATGGTCTATCTACTGTGTGGATGTGTGCTTCCAGGTTCCAGAACTTCATGTAAATTAAATACCAAAACAAAACACCATGTAGGCCAGAGGTTAACACCTGTTTCTGTTTATTGGAACTCAGCCATGCTCCTTCCCATACATGTTATCTATGGCTGCTTTTACGCGACAACAGCACAACTCAGTAGTGTGAAAAAGACAGTGTGATCCACTAAATATGAATTATTCACTACCTGGGCCTGACAGAAGCATGTTACCAACCCCTGATCTGGGCCTTCAACGTATTTTGCATCCTTTCCAGGTGTACAACAAAGCAAATTTCCTTGGCACACAACTGTAGCAACTTGAACAGAACTTCTCTGCCTATGATAATGTGGGAAAGTATCATCAAAAGTGTAACAGTGATAATTTTGTAGCTACTTGGCCAATGCATTTTGCATTTTAATTTTCCCCTCACTGTCTACTGCAGCCTCTGAGCTTTCCGCCCCAAGGCAGGAGAAATTTTTGCCAGTCTTCACCAAGACAACAGGCTTGGAAACCAGCTATGGACAGAAAGGGGATCTTCTAAATTCTTTAGCTCCTCTTTAATACAACCGGAGTCAGGCTGCTGCTTCTACAGACTAAGAGACATCCACACCCTACTCGCAATGGTCAGTTATACCCCAAAATAAACAAACCCCATTTTTTTTTCTATACTGGTAGGACTTTATACCCTGGCTAAAAGGAACAGATACTGAAACCACCCGGTCACTTTTCAGGCCCTAACTTCCAGTTAGTGCTGCCACCCTGTGCTGTCACTGAATCAGTTTCTGTAAGTCCAGGCTAAATGTTGATCTTCTGGTCTCTGTTCAGTGACCCCACTGCCAGGAGTCACATGCGAATGCAGTACACAAAGGGTAACAGGGAAGAGGTGTTTAAAAAAAAATCAAAATTTATCAACACAAGAAAATGGAAAAACCTACTTACCACTCAATAAGCTCATGGTTTGAGTTCTTAGCATCATTTGTTCATTTATTCATTCAACGGATATTTAATAAGCACATAAAACATGCCAGGCACTTCTGATACAGAAGTTAACCGAACAGGCAACAACTCTACCTCTTAGGGCTTATGTTCTAATATGAGGACAAACAAACAAGTAAATGAGCAGAAATTGCAAATCTGCTATGAAGGAAACCACCAGGGTGAAATTATAGAGAGTACCAGGGAACCCACTTAGAATTCTCATTGCCTAGCACAGTACCTGGTACACAGAATGTGTACCTTTTTCTAATGGTTGAATGCAAAACTGGATATTTAAAATGCTTCATTTGCTGTCACATCTATGTGGCCAGCTCAAGGCAACTCTGATGTGCAGAACGGGACTAAAAGGAAGAGAAGACAGACAGACCTAAGGCATTCCTTGCCTCCAAGGAAATTACGATGGACAAAACAAACTATCTTTCCAAAGAATTTGCAATGAAAATGCATGTACTTTGTGAAGCTCTGTTTCAACAAACTAACCTGGAAATCAGAACTGATCTCAGTGGCTAAGAGAACAAGACCTCAAGTCAGACATCATGGGTTCAAGATCAGATTGTGACACTTACCATAACTTCGAGCAAGTTCTTAACTTGTCCAAGCCTCAGTGCCTCTTCTTTAAACTGGGTCTAAAAACATGACCTACCTCCTAGTGTTATTAGGAGCATTCAGGAAATTAACATTATGAACTCTGCTTAGCAACGAGCCCTGGTGTGCCTTCAATCAACACTATAGTCCCTTCGCCTCTGTGTGCCCATTTCCCTGTGTAAGGAAGATAAGGACACCTACCTCACAGGGGTGTTGAGAGGATTAAATGAGTTAATCCACATAAAGCACCTACAACAGTAAGTGCTCAGTGAGTGTTGGCTAGTATTACTATTAATCTGATTTACTTGCTGATGACAGTGCAAATAAACCCATCCCATTTTAAAAAAGGAAATAATGAATGGGAGTCCTGGGTGTCTGAGAAAATTCTGCAAAAGAATCTCATTAGCTGAGTCAGACCCACCTAGACCACTGATTCCCTTGAAATAATTTATTCATCACTTATGTTTGTTAGGGGTGGTGGCAGAAGGGGGTGAATCTAGTATTACTCCAAGTATCTCAAGGTTTGTATGCCTACGTGCATAAATACCTCCTCTGAGATTTCTAATTTATTCCAATTACTTTCCTTTCCAGATCCCATTCTTCTTTGTATTACTATACTGTTTCCTCACTTCCTACTTTCGGAGGAGGACTGAGATTAGAGCAATAGTATGGGTCTTTCATCTCTTCATGCTGAAAGTCTATCTCTGCACTAGACCATAAGACCCATGCGGGCAGGGGCCATGCCTATCTGGATCTCGCTGTGTCTCAGTGCCGATGAGGTGCATTTGGGGTTTGGGCTGTGTGTATATCATAGGTGCATAATTACAAGGATAGAGAGAAGCAGAAGAAATAGGTGATATGGCTAAGGGTCTTTGCCCAGCATGAGTCCCCACCTTCTGATAAGGGAGTGTACACTGGACCCAGGCACAACCAATCATGGTACAGGGATGGGCATATGACTTCAGCTGAACCAATCAGTCATTTCTCCAATTTTTCTGGCTAGACTGGTTGGAGAGTTTCTTTTCCTCTCTGGCTACAGGCTCTGAGAACGAAAGCCTGGAGCTATCTGAGGGCACGTTTTCCCCTGCATGGGAAAAATCTTACCTGGAACAGAAGCAAGATGACAACACACAGAAGATGCTAAGAGAAATGAGAGGTTCAGACAGCACTCAAGTTCCCATATCTCGTCACCAAGGCCACCTGTACACCTGTCATTTCCACAATTTATTTATGTCAAAGAAACGTAGCTGGAGAGTAGTTAAATCAGTGAAAACCGATTTTATTCAGGACTATTTCAACAGGGGAAAAGAAAGCTCAGTATACAGCCAGGATCATTTCCGAAAACAACACGGACAAGCGGGAATGCACAGCCAAGGAACAGGGTGGGGGTCACTGGATGGAAAATTACTAAGAGAAAACATATGGGGGATCTAACTAAATTGACCTAACAGGATCTTTTCTGAAAACAGGCCAGGGTAATCAAACATCACCTGGGGGATGATGGAGGCTGAGGAACCCAATTAACTTAATTAACCCAATGAAGGGTGATCAGATATGGAGGATGGGGGCCTCTTGCTAAACTGACTTAGCAGGGTTCCTGCTAAAACTGGATTTTTACAAGGAACTGCACAGATGGGCCTAGGAGAAGACACAGGGAGCCGAACTAAAGTTTGGTCAAGTAGAGAATCTTCGTCATTCACACAGACCAAGTTCAAGTTCCTTATATTCAAAATCTAAAATGCTCAAAGAAGCGGTTGTCCAGACCATAAAAATGACAATATAACTATCACTTGTTGAGGGCTTCCCCTGTGTCACACACTGTATTATATGTTTGTCTGCATCATTGCATTAAATACAGTTCTATGAGGTAAATACTAATATTATCCCCATTTTCACACAGGGGAAACAGCCACAGTTATCAAGAAATTTGCCCAAGTTCAGAAGGTGGTTCATCTGAGATTCAAACCCTGTCAACCTGACATCAGGGCCCACCACAGACATACACCAACGCCAGTCTGTCTTCAAGTATGGTTCCTAGACTACCTGCATTAGGATTACTCGGAGCACGTATTTAAAGTGCAGATTACCAGAGTTCACCCTCATTTACTGAATCAGAAATTTAGTGTGGGGATTAAACTACAGTTTAATAAAGTGGAGGAGGATATTTCAGGAGAGACCAGAACATACAATTTTCTTGGGAATACGCCCTCACCATTATGTTCACTATTCACCAAAACAGACGCATCCCGTCAGTGCTAATATTATTTCAATCCTTCACAGTAAAAGGAGAGACAAGATGAGGAATAAAGAGAAGGAAGGACAACAGGAAAAATGGACAAGACTCAGGACACCATTTGCCCAGTCTTCCCTCTCCTCCATACCCAGTTGGAGCCACTAACTTCATAAAAGCACATCAACGGTAAACAAGTTTTGCAAAATTGGCTCACAGAATATTATAAGTAATTCTCCCCCTTGTCCACCTTCGGCATGTGGCTTAGAACTCCAAGGAGATAAGTCCTCCATATGTAAGTTCTTTAACAATTTCAGACACATCCTGTGAAAGCACTTTGAGCTCTAAGAAGAACCTAGAGAATAACAAGAAGTTATTAAGTGTAGGCTCCATTTCACCTTTTCTCTGCATTGCTTTGCTTTCTCTCATTCTGGAGAGACTTTTTCATTTTATTCTCACATTTGAGTTTGTCTGGATTTTTCCCCCAAAAGAAATGCTTTCTTGCAGCTCCTTCACTGACTTGTGTTTTATTTCTTATACTTCACCCCCCATTAGGTTTCTCCCTAGAAAGGTTTCATCTGTATGTTGCTGATTCACCTCTCTCCTGACCCGCCACTAGGAGATGATGGGGCAGCTGTCTTCATTATTGGTCAGTTACACTCCACTTGCAAGAACCACATTTCCACAGAAAGGGAGAGGCGGAATAATAACCATGAACGCTTAAGTTCAGAACCTGGCTCTTATGAGCAAGATGAGATCATGCCCACCTTTACAATTCTATCCTAAACCTACTCAGTTTCGTTGTTGTTTTTGTTAACAGTTCCAGAAATCCATTTTCTGCAATAGCTGTGGTTCCTAAAGCCAACAGAGAGGGGACAGAAATCTCTGAATTCAAGAAATCCTAAGACTTAACTGGGCACACGGTAGACCAAGCCCATTAGAAAAACCATTTCACAAAAATTTTTAAGTCCCAATATTATAATATCTCTCCCGACTTCCTCTAAATCTCATTACTTCCAGCTCCACGAACTGTCACCACAGCAACCCACCCAGGGATGGGGAAGACATTATCTCACATGGAATATGTTGGGGGTCTTACTCATCATTTGTTATTTCATAATTTACATCACCACCAAATAAGCCTCAGCCAGACCTGTGATTTATACCAACGCCAAACAGGTACCTAAACACATATTTTAAACCCTAAATAACCATATTTAATATATCTTATCAAGTATGCTACCCCAAGCCAGACATCTTAAGACAGTAGGAAACAAGAGGAAAGCCATTTTGCAAATATATGGCCATTCAAGGTGATTCTGCCTTGAGGAAATAATGTCAAATACAAAGTAGAGACTGTTGGGTAGGAGGAACTGGAAAACTGTCTTCCTTCTGTTTCTTCCAATTCTGTTTGAATATTAAGTCTAAAATTTTGACTTATTATTCTGCAACTCATTTTCCTAACTTGGACTCCTAATGCAACAAGTGGAGCAATGAACAATGTTTTGTTGCTACTGTTTTCACTAGAGATAATAAATGAATGAGAAACACCTCCCTCAACCAACCAGTACCATTTGGCCGTTTTGCTAAAAGGGGTGGTTAAATTACAATAATTTGGATAAGAAAGGAATTTTTCACATTGATATTATGTAATAGGAAAACTCTGCCTATCCCTGGAATAGGCATGTATTGTGTTGACCCTTAATGACCCACAGCTTACTAATCCTCCTGGACCCAGGTGAGGACTGTTCTCAGCATCCATGACACAAAACTGAGTAACAGCCTATCTCAATAGGGAATTTGCAGTCCACTTTTGATACAGAGATTGACATGCAAACTTTTTACCTTAGACAAAACTCTTTCTCAGGCTCTATCTAGCTCTCTTGTTTTCTATTTGGGGAACCTAAGATTTCTTTCCAGAGGGATGTTTGGACCGTTTAAATGGCCCTTGGGTCTGTTCTGTGACAGACCCCACCTACTCCTTTGATTCTATTTCACTGTTCAATAGATAAGCATAACTTCTCATGGGTTGGGACATCCATCTATCTATCCATCTACAAAGATATTCTTCCATCCATCCAACAAATACGTCAATACTTCCCAACCTTTTTAACATCATAGCACACCTAGTCAATTATTTTTTCATACTGCAGTAAACAGATGAAGCTGCTACAGGTGGGAAGAGACTGGCCCTGGAAACCTGACAATTTCTATCCCTGCCTGGACTCCCCCAAGGGCTGAGCAATTAGTAACTCAGCACACCTGTAACCCATCAGGACACAGTATGTGCCAAGGCACTGGGGGGAGGGAGGAGAAGCTCTGAGCTACTGCATTTGAACCAAGAACCAGGCTAAACCATGAGGACATAAAATTAACAAGCATGGTTCTGACCCTCATGGAACTTACAGCCAAGTAAAGACAAACCATGAACCAATTACTTCAAGAGTAACAAGTGTTACAAAAGGGAAATCTTGGGGGTGGCTTGAGCACATAACAGGAGACCCACCTAATCTGGGAAGCCTATTAGAGCTCAGTGAACCCTAGAAATGACCCAGAACAACTGGGTCATGACTGAGCACTGTGAGAAGGTGAGAGGTGTATTTAGAGAGGTGACCCTCCACAAAGGACAGCTGTGCTAATCTCTTCACCCTCTCTTTTTGAAATTGTCATGACATCTGACTCCTTACTCCAAGATCATTAGCCATTGCATCACCCCTGCAATATAAGATACTTCCCAAGCATAAGGTAATTTTCCAAATACTTTTTACTTCACATTTACATATCATTTACATGTTATCTATTACAAGAAAACATCACCACCCTCATTCAAAAGCTGCAGAATACTGAAAAGTGGACTAATGATGCTGAACGTGGAGTACTTAATGGATGCAATCCAGTATGCTAAGCATATTTACATGAACCTTTTGAATCCTCACAAAACTCTGTAAAATAGGTACTGTGTGGTTCCCTATTTACAGATGAGGAAACCAAGATTGAGGCAGAAAATAACTTAGCAAAGGTTGCAAGTGGCAGAGCTCAACTTGAACGCAGGCAAAAGGAAGCCAGAGCCCCCGGCAAATACCATCAGGATGTACTGCCCCCATTTCAGTGAGACCAGAAAAACCCAAGACTACACGGAAGAATTGATAGCCAACACGAGCACCGATTCTCCAGCAAAGGCACTCACTCACTGAACAGTCATGACTGCAAACACTTGGTTTTCTGGATCTAAAACTACAGCTCCATGTTGATAATACTGGAAGGTTTTTAACATGACACCCTTGCATTCAGAAAGGTAAACAGACGCTTGATTTCTACGGGCAGAAAGTACAAGAAATTGATACAGAAACGGAAGCAGCAATGTACAAAGCCAAGTGAAACACTGGAATCACAGACTCACCATTTGGAAGTGGCCTCTCGGGAACAAGAAGAGAGCTGTTTTGACTCTTCTGCAGCGGTAGCTCTGGCAGCTGAGAGTCAAGCTCTTAGAGTGGGATTATTCATGGCTGTTCTCAAGCTTGAGTGTGATCAAGTTTGAATCACACTTGAGGAATCACTTCTGAGAATCACCTGGAGGGCTTGTTAAAACACAAATTGCTGGGTCCCACCCCCTAGAGCTTGTGATTGGTAGGTCTGAAAATCTGCACTTCTAACGAGCTCCTCGGTGATGATAATAATGCTGGTCCAGGGCCACACTTCCAGGTCTAGACCAAGCTCCTCGTTTAAAGATGGAGAAACTGAGGCCTAGCAAGAGGATGTGACTTGCCCAGCATCACACTGCCAGTTCCTGACACAGCCAGAAGTCAGGCTTATGGTCACTATTATTTCTCCTCTCCCTCCTTTCCCCATTTAATTTTTTCCATACACTGTTTTTCCTTTATAACAACTGAAAGCTTGTCCATCATGAGAATAAATGTGTGGAGTTAGGGAGTGATTACCCTGAAAAATAGAGTAGGCCCACGCTTCTACAATAAACTATCCTGAAGTCATACTTAAATGCTCCTTAGTGTTTTCACTCTTACCTATAACAAGCACCCTCATGCATTCTGTTTTGCCTAAGGTCAATACTAAGGAAGTTAATGGAAATCCTCATGTTTGGAGTCAGGCATCCTAATTTTCCATGCAAACCTTAAGGCTCGTGTTGCTTCTCCGTGTGATTCTCACAGGCTGCGTGTCAGAGAAAATAAGAGCCCGCGTTCAGCTTCAGCTTTGCCTTGGACTTTCAGTCCTCTCTTCTGGCCTCAGGTTATTTTTTGCACTCCAAAATGAGTTAAGCATAACCTCTAAGGTCCCCTTTACAGCTCCAACTTTCTAAAGTGCTGAGCAGAAGTGGAAGCAATGTGCCTGAAACCAAAGGAAGCCTGAATGACAACGAATTTTGTTTAACTTGCACTCTCATTACACACAACCACTGGGAAAGAAACACACAGTTCCAGGAGAATAGTGTCACGGTGATGGTGGTGAACAGAAGGCAGGAAGAGAGGTAGGGAGCCACTTGGGGCTGGGTCTGAAAAGATGAGGGCAAATGAATCAGCACATTCACAGCAAGTCATTCTGTTTACCCCACTTGCCCTTCCTTCCAATGTATAAATAGATCCATGACACAGGTGAGGACTTTTTAATACCCCTTTCATTTATAATGATTTCTCATTTACACCTGGGCAAAAAGACCAGCGAGGCAAAGCATGCTTGAGCATTTTTACAACAAGAAAAGACTGTGAAGGGACAGAGGTTATTGCTCATTAAAGGAAAATCCTCTCCCTGTGTCGCAGCAAAACATATGCCAACCAGGAATATTATGAAGCCAAATTCGTCCCCATTTAGGTAAAAGGATGAAACTGTCAAAGACTACAGCGCTAATATTTTGGAATTAAGACCTGTCAAGGAAGAAAGGAAACTATCTTAGGTGCAGAATCTGAGAGTCAAGGTCAGAAGCAAGCGGGTCCTTATTTTATTCATTTTTCCACAGGTACAAAAAGATTACATCTAGCAGATGAAGGCTTTTAGGATAAAATAAGCTCCTGTGGCTTCATTTACTTGTAACAACAAGAAATATATGGCTACAGATGGCCATCTGTTTCTTAATTTTAAGGTAGAGGGCAAAGAAAGTTTTTCAACTTTAGTTTTGGGATTTTACTAACTAATTATTATTTTTAAGCACAGACATCATTAATAGCTCTCATACTGCACTGTCATCTAAGGCTTCACATATTGTAGGAGGGGTTTGGTCAAAATGATTAAACCAGGTGTCAACATATATAACTCAATAGCCCTTTAAAAAAAACAAAAGAGTGAGCATGTTTGCAAATTAGCAGCTGAGCACCCATTCCTGTTAAGAGCTCAATTTGCGAGAGCGCATTTGCCTTCTTTGCTTTGAGTGATATATTCACAACAAACTGGAAGTTTCAGGGATTATGGGAGATGAAAAGCTGATGAGATTCACTGTCTCTACCTGAGACTTCCAAATCACTTCCAAGGTAATTGAGAATAGAGAGGTAGGACCTGACTCCAGAAAGAGATGTGCCTTTTGTGATTAACTGAGGACTTTTAAGTTGAAGCCCTGCAGAAATTGAGACCCAGATCTTTCCACCTGGCTCCTGAGACGTAGACTATGCTGCTGTGGGACAATGCTTGGCACCTGTTTGGATGGGAGGAGCAGCACAGGTAAGATGCAGAGCTGGAGAGAATGGTTAAAGTGCCAAGGCGCTAACCAAAGAGATACGGTGCGACTGTACTGAGAACAGAAGAACTCAAGCCAAGCCTCACTCAGGTGGTGCCGCTCCTGATTTCTTCTCCAAATTCATCATGGCACACCAAGAAGCTCAAAGTTCCTCCAGCCTATCATGTCCTCAGTGAGACACTTACAATTGGAAGATCTGGTACAGCAAAACAGGACAAACAAAAATGCTGTCAACATATCCATGCCACGAACCTTAGGGGCATTGACCAAAATTCAAAGGAATGCGATTTAGCTAGTTAGATGCTGTCTGGGGTTTTCCAAATGCCAATTTTAGAAGTCAGGCTACACAACCATCTTGGAAAATCCTCCTGAAGGCTGAGAGCAGGAGATCCCAAGATAGACTCCCAGTTTTCTCTTCCCCCCAGCAGAGAATGGCAAGAAGGACACAATATCCCAACACCCTTTGCAGTCATCCATCTCTTCTTACTGTTGTCACTGAAAGGGAATGGATTGAGGACATGGGCGATAACTAAAACAGCTTTGGTTCATTTCTCTGATGAAGGTCTGCAAATCAGTAAACTAACATGACGAAACTAAATTATCTAGAGCAGCATTCTTCCTCCTGAAGCAAATTAACAGATGCAAAAGACAAAATTCCCTACTTCACAGTGGTATAGTTCATCCCAAGTTGCTGTAAGATGGACACATCCTAAAATACGCTCATCTCTTTAGACACATATTAGGATGAAGCATTTAAATGAACTGTGTCCTGGAAACTAAAGATCTAAACTTATTAGTGACTCAGAGGAAAGACATGATAGACTTTTGTAACTAAAGTAGTACCACCAGTCCTACAGCAGAACTAATGGGAGGCTTACTACTTCGCCCTGCTGACCCATGCCACTGCACGCCCGCTCTGCTTTCTTCTTATGTTGGGACAAAGATCTGCCCTCCTGTAACTTCAGAAAAGCAAGCCTGACTTGCTCTAAAGTAACCTTGGAGCTCTATGAATCAGTATTTTTCACAGGTCTATCCTTTGCACCAATATTTATAACATGACTATGTCTACACTAAACTTGTGGTGGCCGTTAACACCACTTCATGCAAAGCAATGGTGACCCATTACTTCTTAAAAACAAATCGACCTGTCTGAGGGGTGGAATTTTGTTGATTCTTAGCATTTATGGGTGTTCTGAGAACCAATATTTTGAGATTCTGCAACTGTGAAGTTCTGTACAGTAGCAACTAGCTACAGGTGGCTGTTTTCATTTAAATTCATTGAAGTTAAATAAGATTTTAAATTCAGTTCCTTATTTGCTATTATATTGCTATATTTCAGGTCCTCAATGGCTGTGGCTAGTGGCTACTATACTAGACAGAATAGCACAGAACATTTCTATCATTTCAAAAGTTCTGTTAGATACAGCTGCTTTAGAAGCTTAATTTGGAAGGAATCTTTCAGGACTCTCTAGTGCTACTTGCCATTTAGGACTTCCTGTATAAAGCCCCTAACAGACTGAAAATAAAATTTTTTAAAGTATAAGCTAAGATGTTTAAGGCCTTTCTGAGAGCAGTTTATCAAAGTGGTTAAGACCCCAGCTTTGAGGGTTCGAGCATCATTCAAAACCTAGTTCTTCTACCTGCTGGTTGTGTAATAGTAGCTTGTCACCTCTTCTCTAAGCCTTGGTTTCTTCACTGTCCACGGGCCATTCACAGCCTCTCCCCACTTCCTTCTTCCATAGTAACAGAGCCCAATATATTTCAGTAGTTAGAAGGGTGGACCCCACTCCAGATCCTGGAAATGCAGTTCTGTAATGGGATGTTAGAGGAACTCTGCTGGGGAGGATATCCCTGCCCAGTAAAAAGACAACACCTTGTGAAGAGCAGAACTTTGACACTTCCATCCCCTTCTTGCCTGCTATGTGGACAGAATGCCTAAAGCTAGTTTATGTGAGAAAAATAAACCCCTATATTTAAGCTTCCGTTAAGTATTGTTTACTGTTACCTACATCCAAAAGCACTCCAAACTGATATTTCATCTTCTATCAGTATTAACTTTAGCTGTTTTAATTCCACTCCTGGGTGTACAGCCAAAGAAAACACTAATCCAAAAAAAATACATGCACCCCAATGTTCATAGCAGAATTATTTACAATAGCCAAGATACTGAAGGAATCTAAATATCTATCAACAGATGAATGGATAAACAAGTAAAAGCAAATGAATGTAACAAAACAGAAACAGACTCACAGTTACAGAGAACAAATTACTGGTTACCAGTGGAGACAGTGGGAAGTGGGGAGGGACAAGATAGGGGTAGGGGATTAACAGGTACAAACTACAATGTATAAAATAGATAAGCTACAAGGATATATTGTATAGCACAGGGAATATATCTAATATTTTGTAAAAACTTGAAATGGAGTTCAATCTATAAAAATATTGAATCACTGTGTTGTACACCTGTAACTAATATACTATTATAAATCAACTATATTTTAATTAAAAAAAAAAGTTTGGCTGTTTTAACCAATGACCTCAAATAATGAAAGTTATAAAGGTAGAAGTTTATTTCTACCTCAGGTAAAAGAGATCTGAAGTAGACAGTCAAAAGAAGGTACAGGGGCTTCCCTGGTGGCGCAGTGGTTGAGAGTCCGCCTGCCGACGCAGGGGACACAGGTCCGTGCCCTGGTCCGGGAAGATCCCACATGCCGTGGAGTGGCTAGGCCTGTGAGCCATGGCCGCTGAGCCTGCGCATCAAGAGCCTGTGCTCCGCAATGGGAGAGGCCACAACAGTGAGAGGCCCGCGTACTGCAAAAAAAAAAAAAAAAAGAAGAAGGTACAGCTCCATGGTCATCAGGGCCTCTGCCTCTACTCTCTTTCTGCTCCATCATTCCAGCATTTGGCTTCCATCCTCAAACTTATCTCATGTTCCTAGGTGGCTACTGGAGTGCCAGCCATCACAAAGGCATCCCAGGGAGCAGTAAGGATCAGCACTCCAGGGAAGGACAAATGGGCACTTGTTCCATATGAATTAGCTCCATTTAAGTAGCCAGGCTTCAAAGCTCCTCACAATTCTCTCACTTACAGCTCATCTACCGGAACAGCCACGTGGCATAACTGGTTGCAAAGCAACCTGGGAACGTAGTCTTTCAGCCGGAAGTCATCGACACCCTAGTAAAAATCAGAGTTCTGCTATTTAGGAATAATAAGAGAATGATGTTGGAGTGACAACTATTGTAAGATAAAATCAGCTAATACAAGTAAAGTGTTTGGCACAGTGCATGATATATAGTAAGCCCTGAAAAAAAGTTGAGAGTAGGCTAGGAAGGGAGAAAAATATCTTGTTATATTCACTTTTGAGTTGTTATATAACCAGTTAGTCTTTGTTCCATTAATACTGTGTTTCCCAAACTTTAGTCATTTGTGATTTTCCCACATTCATATACCATCTGTGCTATTATTTAATATTTTCTCTAACTCCATTTGACTTTTCTTTGAAGTATAGTTGGTGTATGATATTATATAAGCTTCAGGTGGACAACATAGTGAAATCACCTGACTTTTAAACTTAAATTTAAGTAAACCATTTCCATAAACAGGAAACCAATATTGTCCTCATAAAAATTATAACTGTTACAAAAATGTTCATTTGGGATATTCCCTAAAACCACCTCATGTGCCATATTTTAGAAAACATTTCTCTATTGAATGCTCTGGAATAAATGACTTTTGTGACTGCCTCAAGTTTGCTATGGTCATTAATCTCTGCTGCTACTTATTTGCTTCATCTAACACTGTAAGAAGGACATTATTCCTTAAATATCTTTAGTAATTAGCAAAACTGGCGTTTTCTTTAGGTTCAACCAATCTTTAATAAGAATTGATAGCAAGAGGAATATGGTTACGGGACTTAACAGCAGGCTGATGCATTCAGCAGATTTTTATTTTCTCTTTTTTTAAGATCTAGACAGAATTCTATTGAGTAGTTATTAAACACACCGTCAACTTCAAGTACATTCCGTATCTTCTCTTTCCTGCCTCTAATTGATCTGTATTTAACTTTCCCGGAAAACTCCTTGACATGACATTCTCGCATTGCTCCACATGCCCTATGTTTTCGTCAGAGCAGGCCTGGTATTTTCAAGGCCCCATGCCATTCCTTATCTGCTACTGCCATCTTGATTCCCTCATATGTACACTGGTAATTTTGCCTCTTGCCCCATTTAACCACTGTCTGTCACCAGGATAAAAATAAGACCATATTGTGAAAGTTCTCGGAAAGGTGTGAAATGGTATACAGCGTAAGATGATATTGTCATCTAAGTCAACTGCCTTCGTGATGAAGTGGTTCCGAGTGCAGGCTCCATACCCAGCGTACCTGGCTCACCACCTTTCATGTGCTGTGTGACCTTGGGAAGTTACTGTACCTCTCTGTGTCTCAATTTCTTCCTTTGTAACATGAGGATAGCCCTTAATACCACACGGGTATTGTGAAGATCCAATGGATTAATACACATAAAGCACCTAGAACAGTGCCTGGCACACAATGAGCTCTCAGAACCTGTTAGCTATTATTGTCATTATTACTGTCTCCAAAAGTGGGCTCTGGAGTCAGGCAAAATTTGGTTTCAGATCCTAGCCCCAGGATTCTGCAGTGATACGTAAATAGGTCACGAATCCATATGCCAAGGAAGTGGTACTTCTTTATCCATCTCCCTGACAGACCAGCTCTTTCCTCCCAGCCCTCGCGCCCTAGGGAGCGGGAAGCAAGCAAACAACAGAACCTGGGGAGAGTCTACCTCAGCACACCTGGACTCACACAATAACTTAAAATTCCTAAGGTAAGGCTCACTTGCTTTAGATATCAATGTTCTGTCATACATTTCCACTCCTCCCCTGCTCCTCTCCAAGATGCTGGCAGGGAACATGGGAGGCGGCAGGATGTAAATCTCAAGTGGAGAAGTTAAGTGTCTGCTTAGGTTTTACGACCTAGGCACCTTCCTGGGCTCAGTCTAGTCCCTGCCCTGGGACAAGAGTACCCCTGGTTTCAAGTTGGCTTTTGAGTAGAGCCAGCCGGTTGGGAACCTCATAGTTGCTCTGTCCCTGAGTGTTCTGCTACTGCTGAAATCAGTGCCTGATACACACCACAGGAAGGTCTCTCTTCTGATGACGGCCTAGAGAGGTTCTCTAGTCGACTTGATTCTCACCCCAGCTCTTGCTAAAGCTGCTGTGTCATGGCTTCCATCAAAGCCCGGAAGTAGGCAGTCTACGCACAGTCTCTGTAGCGCAGAGCTGATGTTCCCTCAAACCATCAGGGTCCACCCTAAGGAGCATGCAGGCATGCCGGGAGTCCCTCCACACCACAAGGACACTGAAGTCACCTTAGGAAAGCCAAACATTCGCCTTCTCTCCGCTAACCATGCTGGGCTACCAAGTTTCCTTTTATGCAGCTGTTACCAGTTTGGAGCAGGGAAGACTGGAGGCAAGCTCTGCCCAGAGCCCCAAATGTGCCTTAAGTCCGAAGCCCATGAACTTGTCACTCCTCAACTAACCCTACCACCCCTGCTCGCTCCAACCCAAAGTCCACACGGGGAGATAGGGGCCCACATGCTCAGCCCTGTTGCGGTTGCACTTCTCCCCACTCAAGCCCTGGCCAGAGAGCAGATTCCTACATTTCTTATCAAACTTGGCCATATCCTCCCAGGGTGGGATGCCAAAGAGCCTTGCCAACAGGTGGAAGAGGTATCTTCTTCAACTATGGAAGAAACGAAGATCTAAATCTTCCAAGCTTTCCTCTTGATATGCTAAAAATAATAAAAAATAAATAAATGTACTACCCTCTTCCATTTTCCTCTCCCTACACTCCTTCTAAAACCTGGCTTTTAATCTTACTACCTTGTCCCTAAATCTTACATTGAATATCAGAAGCTGATTAGCTCATTAGCTTTGCATTTCTGCTATAATGTTCCTGATACCTCCCCCTCCCACCATACAAAGTTATTCCAATACTATTGACTATATTCCCTATGCTGTACGTTACATCCCCATGACTTATTTATTTTATAACTGAAAGTTTGTACCTCTTAATCCCCTTCACGTATGCTGCCCACACCCGACCCCTCCCCTCAGGCGACCACCAGTTTATTCTCTGTATCTATGAGTTTGTTTCTGGTTTGTTTAGTTTGTTCATGTCTTGTTTTTTTTGCATTTCACATTTAAGTGAAATCATATGGTTACTTGTCTTTCTCTGTCTGACTTATTTCACTAGACCTTCTAGCTCTACCCATGTTGTTGCAAACGGCAAGATTTCATTCTTTTCATGGCTGAGTAATATTCCATTGTACATATATACCACATCTCTATCCATTCATCTATCGATGGACACTTAGGTTGTTTCCATATCTTGGCTACTGTAAATAATGCCGCAATGAACACTGGGGTACATGCATCTTTTTGAATTAGTGTTTCGTTTTCTTCAGGTAAATACACAGAAGTGAAATTGCTGAATCATATGGTAGTTCTAGTTTTAGTTTTTTGAGGAATCTCCATACTGTTTTCCATACTGGCTGCACCAATTTACATTCCCACTAACAGCGCACCAGGGTTCCCTTTTCTCCACATCCTCACCAATGCCTAATATTTATTGTCTTTTTGATGACAGCCATTCTGGCAGGTGTGGGGTGATATCTCATTGTAGTTTTGATTTGCATTTCCCTGATGATTAGTGATGCTGAGCATATTTTCATGTGCCTGTTGGCCATCTCTATATCTTCCTCAGGAAAATATCTATTCAAGTCCTCTGCCCATTTTTAATTTTTTTTTTACTGTGGTATAGTTAATTTACAGTGTTGTGTTAGTTTCCAGCATACAGCAAAGTGATTCAGAGAGATGACAGATAGATAGATAGATAGATAGATAAAGATATTCTGTTTCATATTCTTTTCCATTATAGTTTATTATATCTGTCCATTTTTTATCAGATTGGTTTTTTTGCCATTGACTTGTATGAGTTCTTTATATATTTTGGATATTAAGCCCTTATTGGATGTATCATTTGCAAATATCTTCTCCCATTCAGTAGGTTGCCTTTTCATTTTGTTGATGGCTTCCTTCACTGTGCAAAATCTTTTTAGTTTGACATAGTCCCATTTATTTATTTTTGCTTTTGTTTCCCTTGCCTGAGGAGACAGATCTAAAAAATTATTGCTAAGACCAAGGTCAAAGAGCATACTGCTTACATTTTCTTCCAGGAATTTTATGGTTTCAGGTATTAAGGTTCATAATTTTTTGAGCCTCAGTTTCATTATCTGGAGAAAAAGAAATTACAATGGTTCTAAATCACAGAGTAATTGGAATGATTAAAATTTTCTGTATATACAAAGACTTGTAAGCAAATAGTCACAGCAGCATTATTCATAATAATCCAGAACTGCAAAGAATCCAAATGCCCTTCAGTTGGGGGAAAGGACAAACAAAATGTTGCATATCCTCACAGTGGAATATTATTTGGCAATAAAAATGGCTAAATTACTGATACATGGTACAACGTTGATGAATCGCAAAAACATGCTAAGTGAAAGAAGCCAGATTCAGAAGACCACATATTGTATGAATCCATTGATATGCAGTGTCCAGAAAAAGGGAAATCCATAGAGACAGAGAGTAAGGCAGTCTAGGGCTGCACGCGGTAGTGAAATTGACTATTAACGGGCATAAGAAATCATCTCGGGGTAATGGAAATGTTCTAAAGCTGGTTTGAGATGGCTGCACAACTCTATAAATTTACTGAAATCACTGAATTGTACATTTGTGATGAGTAAACATTATGGTATGTAATTACACCTGAATAAAGTTATTTTAAAGTGTTTCTGGGTGTGTGTTTTCACATGCACAGAGAGAAATTTATGTGCATTCACACACACACACACACACACACACACACACACACAGTGCCTAGCACAGAGTAAGCACTTAAAAGATGCTGATCACATCTGTCATCATTACTGAAATGTTTAATTATTGTTATTAAATCTCTCATTTTCACACCCTTTACATAGTTATTGCCCTAAAATATCTGAGAGGCTATTTATGTTTAGAGGATTATCTGCTTGGTTAAAATGCCTATTATCAAATTCTTAGTATCTTCAAATATTCTAGGAGCTACAAAGAAGTTTAACAAATGTCCTCATTATTTTCATGTACTTTATAATAATAGATGAATAGATATTGGTAGACTACTATTAGAATTCTCAAGCACTCTATTGCCTGTTGTGAAAGTCAATTTTCCAAATCACAATACTTGAGACTAAAAATAAATAAAAAATTAAAGCGTTTGGCACACCTGCTTCAATCAGGTGCTGTTGCCTTTTTATAGGATGTTAATATTTTTACCCTTCCCTTTAGCTCTTAATAAAAGATGCTTCTTGCTTAATGTTTAAAAGCATCACTACATCACCTACTTAGAGTTTACAGCCATTTTGTTCCTATTCACAAGATAATGTCTGTTTTAGCAGAAAAAGAAATGCGAGGCACACACTCACCTCTCATTAACCAAGTACTCAGGCACATCCTCACACTCTTTCCTGAAGGAAGCTTTCTTATTTCACGGTAGGTATGATTGACCCTCGATCTACATTCGTCAGGGTCCAAGGCCTTGTTATACTTCCTCTTCATTCAGCCAGTGTCCAAAACTCATTCCTTTTGTCTCCCCAAACTGGTCTTTTCCCTCTAGCCAGCCAGGTTCCTAACTCCCCGGTCCCCTGAGCCACACACATTCCCTCCTGCTCACCTCCCACCATTGAGGTCTTACTCCTGCCCTCGACCCTACCACGAGTGCCTTCACTCCTCCTAGGGTAACGAAGCGCTTGGTGGCCTGCTTCAGCCCCCTCTCTGTGTCCTTCCAGCTCCACCCTTTTACCTAACACTCCAGACAATTCATCCCCTGTCATCTGGCATGCATTTATTTCAGAATAAGCAGCACTTTTTTCCCTCCAACATTAATTAGGTTACAAGATTCTCAAAGACAGCAACCAGGGCTTCTAGTCCTTTCAGAGTTCACTGGCTCTAGTCTGAAGAATTCATCTCCCACTGCACACTCGCTCACGGGTGCATGCTTACTAAGGAAACGGCATGCTGAATTGCCCACACCATTTAATCAATCTCTCTCTCCCTCACACACACGCGCGCACACACACACACACACACTCGCTCTTGCTCTCTCTCTTAGGTGAATTCTCCTAGCTCAGTGTTTCTCAAAACCTCCTCCCCAGCAACAGCATCACCGCGAAACTTGTTAAAAATGCAAACTCTTAGGCCCCACCCCAGACCGACTGAATCTGAAAAGGCACAGCCCAGCAATTCATGGTTTAAGCAGCCCTCCAGGTGATCCTGCATGCACTTAAATTGGAGAACCACCTTCCGAAACGTCTATTCCATTCAACACCACTGTAATTGAGATCAGTGTAGCTACACCCCTCAAAATCCTCACTCTATTACCCATACTTCCAAATTGTCAGCTGCCCCGTTAAAAAGACCTCCGTCACCCTACAGACACTTTGCCTTTACGGTAGCCAGACAACCACAAAATAAGAGAGAAAGCAAATCAACTGGTTAACTTCCCAAAGTGTTTCCAGAGCTGAGCTGACATTATTAATGATCATCATCAGAGATGCTGATGCTGCAACAGTACCTTTGGTCAAAACCATCTTAGCCTGTGCTCCTTTGGAAACAGAGGTGGGAAAGGGTCAGCATCTGCCAGATGGCGAAGGGCTGGTCTAACAAGAAAGATAATTTGCTGCAAAGCTTTGAGCAGGACTTAGAAAGTATAAAGCAGTGATTTTCAAACTTTTTATTTAAAAAAAAAAAAGTGGAGAAGAGGGCATAGAAGGTCTCTTTCAAACAGCAGACACAATGGATATACTAGCAGAATATAATATTTTTAATTAAAAAAATCTTTTTAGGATATTGCTCTTATTTGAATATTTGGAGCCTCTAAGAAGACGCCCCCTCACCTTTCTGTGGTCTGCAAAAATATATATACTTTAAAATTCTTCTAAAAAGAAAAACAGTGGAAGTAAACACATTTGCCTGACCAAGGCAAATTTTTACAGATGTTTGGAGGGAGGGATATTGGGATGCAGGTAAATGAAAGCTATAAACACTTATTGAGCCCCTCTTGCATGTAAGCTCTCTGCTAAGAGCGGATCAACACCTCCACACCCAGCCACCACTGTTTCTCACCAGAACTATTGCAAGAGCTTCCTAACAGCTTTCCCTGTTTCCATTCCTGCCCTGCACACAACAGCCAGAGATACTGATGAAACATACATCAACACACCTCATTCCCCTGTTCAATGCCCCACCCAAAACACTGCCATCACACTCAGAATAAAGTCCACAGTCCTAACCTTGACCTACTCCACCCTTGGTGATCTGTCCCCTTCCCTCCTACCTCTAACCTCCTGCCCTACGACTCCACCCTTTCCTCACTCCACTCAGCACACACCAAGCACATTCCTACCTCAGGGCTTTGCATCAGCTGTTCTCTCTGCCAGGAACACTCTTCCAGATCACCACATGGCTGCTTTCCCCATTTCCTTCAGTCTCTGTTCATATGTCACCATGGCAGAGAAGCCTCCTACAGAAAACAGCACATGTGCACACAGCCCTCCCTTCACTCTCTCTCCCTTTATTCTCCCTTGCTTTTCTTCATGCCTGATGTATCATAATCTTATTTTTTAGCCTTATCCTCCTTCAACAATATTAGCTCTATACGAGCAGAGATTTTCTGTTTTGCTCACTGCTATATCATCAGGACCTAGAATAGTGCCTAGCACATAGGCGGTGCTCAGTAAATATTTGCTGGATGAAACAGTTGTTAAGGGGATGAGAGAATGTAAGGTGCTAAGGATACAAAAAGACAAGCTACAGATCCCTGCCCTCAATGAGCTTGCAATTGGGTTCATATGTATGTCCTTCCTCCGCTTAAAGAAATTAAAATTGCAGATGTCAATTACGCAAGGTATCTGCCTCTCATATTCACATTCAGAAAAAGCATAAACATGTTAGTGCTTGAATTATTTCTGTAAACTGTCTGTTAAGTCAAATTCATCTAGTAGGACCCATGAGGACAACTACTTTAAAATTCAGTGTCTCCTTAAAAACGAATCTGTCACCATTCACCAGAAGTAGCCACATTATTTCTCTCTGTCTGATGGTGGAGCCAGGTGTCTAAAAGTTACTTAATAACTGATAGGTGACTTTTCTCATATGTTAGTCCCAAGAAAATGGGAGTGATGCACATTTAAGTGCTTCTAACTGCAAGAAGGTCAACAAGGTCAACAAGATTTATGGTTTACCTAATCGGTAAAATACTTCACTTTATATGTGATTCCCCAGAGAGCTAGAGAATACCCAATAATCTCCCGCAAAAGCAAGCAAAGTAATTGTTACTATTAGAAATGCAGTTTGCTCATTAGGTCAGAGCAGCATGTCATGAAATTGACGTCAGCAATATTTTTCCTCTCTCATGGTTTGTTTTAATGAAGGTAACATTATGAAGACATTCTCTCTCACTTTAACCAGTTGTGGGATAAAATGATTTTTAAAACACCCTCCAGATAAACCTCAGTCTTTGCATTTTTTGTTTCCTTGGTTGGTGTCCTTTTATACATCGGACTCACATGATAACTTAGCTTTTAGCACAAACCAGGACTTGTTGGTGAAATACTGATATTAACCAAACATTGCTTAGCAATGCCCCTGGCACAACCTAAATCAGGCCATAGTTTTCAAAGGTCACCTATGAAAATACACCCAAGGATTTTAAGTCAGGTCAAGTGAATGTCTAATAGGAGGATTTCTTAGGCAAACAAAGATTTTAAATATCACAAAGTTTCAAATCTAAGCCTTCGTGAATTGACTCTTCGTGAATTGTGGGTTGGTGTCCCGTCTCTGCACATACCCAGAGTAAGAGCTGACCTCTCTGAATGGGTTTCCATATTTCTGGGAGGAGGGCATCCACGGGAAAGATCCTGCCATGCCAAGCCAGGCAAGTGGGGCTTTTCCAATGAGAATCAGCCCTCTAGTCCTCCAAAACACTCCTGCTGTGGAGACTGGTCAAAGTATCCTCTGGACCAAGAACAACAACCACCCTGCCACTAGCCTGGCCTCAAAGATTAATCCAACAAGAACATTCCATCATGACTAATGTTCATGGCTCAGAAAGAGTCAGATGTCTGAATAGCTGTTAGGTGAGATGTCTGCTTTCTACACATGGCTCTTAGAGAGAGCTCTACTGTGCTTCTGGTCCTGCTGGCTGTAACTCTAAAGAGGAGTCTCTGCTAAAAGCCTGGATGTTAAAGCCCTGTCCAAGCTAGATGGGAAATCAGAAACTCCAGCAAGTACGGAGGGATCTAAGTTTTCCTCAGCCTTTGGATCCTAGCCTATGGTCATTCTGGCTGCAGGACTCTGCTCTGAGTGGTTCTGTTGTGTGGCCCCCTAAGCTAATAGTAGGGAGCAGACCCAAGGACACATCCGGAGTGACCAAGCATGTCCACTGGCAACCTCTTCAAAAAAGGGGGCTGTGGGAGTTCCCTGGTGGCCTACTGGTTAAGATTCCAGGCTTTCACTACCATGGCCCAGGCTCAATCCCTGGTTGGGGAACATCCCACAAGCCGCATGACGTGGCCAAAAGAAAGTGGGCGGGGGGGTGTCTGTGAAGTTTTATTAGCCAGAACTTCCAAAGATAGGGACTACTGATATTGAAATAGAGGAATGGAGAGGGAAGGGAGGGAGATGTCTGTGGGTAAGAAAGAATGAAAGGCTTTTGTTGACATGTCAATTAAAAGATTCAAGCAGCTTAGGAATGTAAGATCTCTCATATTCTCTTGAGTGTAAAAGAAAGAAAACAAACAAGATGCAAAGAGACCCTAAGAAGAGGGTCTATGAAAGGTCATCTTGAAGAAAGACAGAGGTTACAGATTCCTGGGAAGACTATGTTAGGTGCCTGGGGAACCTCTTCTCTCTGTAATAGTCTGATGCTCAAGTTGGTTTTTATTCTTAATGATTTATTGGTAATATGTCTGAATATATGAAGTGTATATTTTTATAGTATTTGGGACCAACAGACCTTATAAATAACAGCAAATAACATTAGGGAAAAGACTTTTAAAACATTAGAGAAAACATTAGGGAAGACTTTATAGTACCCAAAGAGTTTTTATGGAAAAAATATACCCCAGGAGGAGTTGGTCCCAGCAAACTGCCATTATGAGTACCAGGCCCTCGCCCCGCAGCAGTTCCCCAACGGACTATTACAGCAGCATGAAATCAATCCAATTGAGATTGGCCTTTGCTTTATGGATTTACCCTATATAAAATGTTTAATATATTCATTCTGAGCCATTTGCCTTATCAGCCTAGGACCCTCAGTGTAAGTGAAGGGAGTACTCAGCCACAGTTAGCATGTGGGTTCCAGACTCAGACAAATCTCAGTGTAGCCCTCAGCTCTACCACTCACAGGCTGAGGGGTCCCAGACAAGTTCATACACCTCCAAACCTTGGTTTCCTCACAGAGTCTGAGTATATCTTTTAGACTCATTGTAAGAATTAATGAGATAATGAGAGTAAAGCATATGGCACAATGCCTGAAGGGGATGCAACCTAAGATGCCACTGAGAGGGGGCTGTAGGAAGTGCTTGATGGAGCTGAACCATGGACAAGAAGTCAAGTGAGGAACACCATCCCCAAATGGAAAGAGGAATTTGGAATCATTTACAGACAGGTTGACTAAAAACATTCACCTGAGAGGTAAACCCTGAATCTATGTCTTAACCATCTTTTGCAGATGGATTACCAAAATTTAGCCAGGAGAAGGGCTAAGCATATCTTTCTCAAACTGAATTGAATATTTGAAGCAGGCCAGACTTGAGACTTGTATCTAGCAGTATTTTCTCCCACTCAAATACCTACATCTGTTGTTTTTCATTTTCAACACTAGATTGAATATTTAAGGGCTAATTTATTCCCATATTTATTTCACATAACTAAGAATGGTGTGTGGAAATGACTAAATATTTTTTAAACTTACTGTTAAGTGGTTCCCATGTGTCTACAAAACACCTGCGTTCCACACTGCAGAGGAAAGAAAGAGAAGGAGCAGACCCCCATTTTAAAGAAGGAAAAGGGGATCTAAATGGGTAGACCAAGTATCCAAAAAATCTGGAAGGAGCGATGTGGCCTTTTACAAAGAAAAGCAACAATAATGTACTGTTTTAAAACAGAGAAAATATCTCTTTAAAATCTAGCTTTTAAAAAAGGTCAGAGAAGTTTACGTTTACTCGAGTGTAAATGTCAATTGGAATAAGTGATACCTGTGAGAAAATGGGGAGACCACTGACCTTTTATCCAAAAGGCGGCTAGAGATGATGTCCAAGAAGAGTGAAGGGAGGAAAAAAAAAAATGTGTAAGGATTTTGAACAAGGGAAAGAAGCCAGAATGAAGGAAGATCTAATTAACTGAAATTGCTAGTTCCACACACAGGGTGCTTTCAGTTGCAAAGCGATGCCCAATCTGGTTAAATTTTAAAAGGGGGTGTATTCGGTTATTAACCGATCAACCTGCAGGAGAGTTTCAACACAAGTCTCAATGTGATCCTAGACTACTGCTCACCATTTCTCAATATTTTTAACCCCAGAACTGGCATTGATTTTTCAAACATATTTTTCCCTAGTAGTGCCAGAAAATTTCATGTTTACATGAAAAGAATCTGTTCACTGGGTAACTTAAAATCCCAGAATTTTGTCTTCCCTTAATTGGTCTGACCTGGATTAAGTGCACATCTCAGAGCCACATCACTATGACCGTGGGGGTAGGATATGCTGATTGGCCTGTGCCCTTCAGAAGCTGTCCCTGAAGCTCAGAGTTATATCCATCCTACCCAAATCACTTGGCTTGGAATATTGTGACACATAACAAGAGGGAGGAATCAGAGGAACATAAACGAGGTAAGCAACAGATATCCCCTACATATAATGACTGGCTTTCTGTTTGAAAACAAGCATCATACCTATGATTAAGCCACCCTTCCTTCAAAAGTGCAAAATGAGTTAACTTGCCTTCTTAAGAGAATGACATTCAGGCATCTTTGTGAACCTCACAAACCTATCACAAGCCACATTTATCATTAAAGAAACTGTGTCTATGAAGAAGCACCACAATATCAACTTAGGTGAAAAATCCTTATTTTATTAAAGTTGATGAAAAAAACATTATTTTATTAAATATTCAATATCACTAATCTAGACTACTTTATAAAGCTGTTCATAATCAAACTCTTAAATGCCTTGTTTTCAACCTTTTCTCTTAACACTCTGTGCTCACCCCATATTTTCCGTACAGTCAACATCTTTACCAGACGTCCCACCATTTCCCCCAAATAACCTTAATTTTTACATATCTATGGTTTGGGATTGACTATTTTCTTTAATTCTATTTTACCCCTCCTGTTGGCTTATTACTTATACCTCTTTCTAATATTTTTAGTTACTGCCTTTAGGATTTATCAGTCTACCTTCAAATATTATATTACTTCATATAGAATGTAAGAATCTTGCAACAACGTATTTCCAATTTCTCCTTCCCATCCTTTGTGATGTTGTTATACATTTTACCTTTATATATGTTATACTCCAAAATACATTATTACCATATTTGCTTTAGACAGTTATCTTTCAGGATGAAGAAGAATAAAATTTACATATATTTACCTTCATTTTTACCATTTTCAGAGATCTTTATCTTTTTTTCAAGTTTCTGTCTGGTATCATGTTACTTATGCCTGAATTTTTTTTTTTAACATTTCTTGTAGCACAGGTCCACTAGCAATAAATTCTTTCAGGTTTTGAGTATCTGAAAAAAAAATTATTTTACCTTCAATCTTGAAAGATATTTTCACTGGGTATAAAATTCTGGATGGCTAGAATTTTTTCTTCCTTTCAGTAATTTAAAGATGTCACTCTATTGCCCACAGTCTTGAAAATCTTCTGAAAGAAATCAGCTGTAATTCATACCTATTTCTATGTATATTATGTGTCTTTTTTCTGTGGGTGTTTTCAATATTTTCTTCTTACTACTCATCTTCAGCAGTTTGAATGTGTGCTTAGTTGTGTTTGTATTTGTTGTTATTTTTATTGTTGTTTTTCTTCCTTCTTGGGATTTTCTGAGCTTCCTAGATCTTTAGTTTGGTATCTTTAATTATTTTTAGAATATTCTCAGTCATTATCTTTTCAAGTATTTCTTCTACCCCATTCTCTCTCCATATTTTCCAGTTATACAACTGTCAAAACACTTCATGTTCTGTCATACCTTTTGGATATTCTGTTCCTTTTTTCTCACTGTGTTGCAGTTTGGGTAATTCTTATTGACCTATCTTCAAGTTCACTGATTCTTTCCTCAGCTGTGTCAAGTCTACTGATGAGCCCATCAAAAGAATTCTTTATCTCTGACTTATGTGGTGTGTGTGTTTGTGGCATTTCCATGAGACTCTTTCTTATAGTTTTCATCTCTCCACTGAAATTTCTCATCTCTTCATATGTATATTCCACCTTTCCCAGTAGATTCTTCAACACATTAACTATAATTGTTTTAAAGTCCCTGACTGATTGTTCTAACATCTTAGTCATCTTTGAGTCTGGTTCTCTTGATTGCTTTGTCTCTTGATAATGCTTTTTTTAATTGCTACCATGAGTGATTATTAAAATTAATCAGAATTATTTATCAAATGTGAGATATTGTGCATAGAGCAATGAGATTAATAGCACTTATGCTTGGAAATGGGCATACCTCTTCTTTGGTCAGGCCATTGGTGTCAGGGATTAGGTCAATCTAGCAAATGTAGTTCAGCAGAGGCTAGAAATGTGCTCATGCACTTAGACCTGCTCTTTTGAGCCTCTGCCTTTTCCTCTAGCAACAATGGCTCCTCAGCTATTCCTGAGGGTTACAGAGTGCTGCCCTCTCCCAGCAGTTTAAGTCTTTTGCTCTGTAGGACATATGGTTCTGGGAAGGAGAGTGGGATTTTGTACCTTTCTAACAGGGGCTAATCCCCTCCTCCATACCTGCATTAGTGAGGATGGCTCTCTCTGGTCTCTTTCCCTGACCCCAAACTCTATTGTGAACACCTGATGAAGATTTATAGACTAGAGCTTGAGAATGGGTGCAAACTCCTCTTGTATGAGGGAGTCCACAACTTCTCTTATTTCATTCTAGACCATATTCAGCCTACAGAAATACATTAAAATGTTAATTGATTTCTTCTTACTCATTTGTACAGTAGCATCCTCTCTTCTTGTCTTCTGTCACAGAAAATGTCACAGTCCACATGTCCAGTTTCTCCTCAGAGAAACCTCTTCCATTTCAGAGTTTGCTTGCTCTGTGACCTCAGCTCTCTAATAGGTCCAAAACCAAGTTATGATTTTGTAGTTAACTGAATTTTTCTCAGTCTTAGAATGGGGGTGATGCTCTTCCCAGCTTTCTATCCTAAGTGGAAGTGAAACTTCTCTATATTTTTGTACACTCATAATAATAACAGCTAATATTACATACTTATTATGTGCCTGGCATAGTGCTATAGGACACATGGAATAGCTCATTTAATCTTCACCATTAATACATCCATTTCCTAAGCTAGGAAATCAAGAGCCAGAGGAGTTAACTTATTTGCCCAAGGTCTCACAGCTGCTGAGTGGTAGAAATTTAATACAAACCCAGGCAGTGTGACTCAAGAGCAGTGCTATGATTCTATACTGTTGCCTCTGCCCTGTGAGCTCCTTGAAAACAGGGACAAGCCCTTATTCTTGTGTTTACCTTTCCAGCACGTATCACAATGCCTCATTCAAAGGAGGCATTCAGTCAGTGTTTGTTGAAGGAAGGAATTAATTGCCTTTCTACTGCCCCTGAAAGTCAAAGTGAGGTTTAGAAGCAGTAAGCTGGGGATGGGCTCACCAGGTCTTGCTGTTTCTTCCCACCTTCCAGTCTCACACGCAGGAACTATATGTTGTAATACATGATGAGAAAAAGTCTCCAGTACCTTGAACAATCTCCTCCCCATGCTGAACAAGTCAATTCATGACAAGAAAGCAATGATTAATGGCTTCTCTGCCAAGTGATGCTTGCTTAAGGGGAAATATGGTCTGTATTTCATATGTTTCCCTAAACTTCAAACACAGACTGAAAGTTTAGACTCTCCTCTATCAAGCTATGGCTTCACATTGTGTGTCCTTACCCTCCTCTCACCCCAGTTAAGCAATAAAAACTTAAAGGTCAAAATCTATAAATTATACTTCTCTGTATCCCACGCAGTGCCTAACACAAAGCTCTACAAGCACCTGTTGAATGAAGTAATGAAAAAGATTAATTTCAATGGCTCCAGTGTTGCAGTCCAAACAAACCATGGCAGAGCAACATTCTTCCATTGAATGCTGGAAATTTTTAGGATACATATAATTCAAAGGCTTAGCACCAAACTGTTTCCGGGGTAAATCGGTTTTATCCAAGATGGGTGAATGTCAGCTCTAAATCTTTGTACTTGATATTCTCCTTCTGATTCCTCAGTCTGAAAGCCCACTGGACTTGAGAAATATAAAATCTAGGTTCTTGCCCAAGTTTTGCCATTTATTAATATTAAAAAAACTAGGGATAATGATATCTTATATGCTGAAAATTGAATGAGTTGACAAATGCAAAAGGACTAGAAATTATAAAGTACTATACAAATGTCTGTATTTTTACTACAGTCATTCCCACTTAGGTCAATGCATTTATATCCTATGCTTAATAATTTGAATAATAATAATAACTGACTTTTATTTAAGGCTTATAGAGTTCTATGCTATAAACTATATTAACTCTTAAAAGTCCCTATATGAAAAAAAAGTCCCTATGTGTTAAGTACTACCATTAGCCCCATTATATAAAGAAACTCAGAGACTCATTGAGGTTGAAAGGCTGGGTTAAGATCACATAGCAAGTTATAGAGTTTGGATTCAAACCCAGACAGCATGATTTCAGTGTCCCTGCTCTTAAGCATAGCACTCTGCTGTCTCCTAAAGTGAAAGCAGAGATTTTGTTAAATCTAGTTATGAGAAAGCTAGTGAGATCACAGGACATCTGAAGAGTTCTGTCCTTAACCTTCATCTATACACTATCCCCTGATTTATCTGCTCTGGCCTTATTGCTTATCATCTATATGCTAATAGTATTCAAACCTCCGTCACCCTGGCCTCTAGAACCTTCTATCTACTCAACCACTCACTCATTCATTCAGCAAATACCCACTGAGCATCTATGTGTCAGGCCTGAGCTAGATGTTGGATGGAGCATAAGATAAATAAAACACCCGCGATCATGCAGTTTACTTTTTACTGGGTGGAGAAAAACAATGAATAAATACATTCATTCATTCATTCATTAAAAATAAATACAATAACTTCATATAGTATTACACTGTATAAATGTTTCAAGGGTGAGTGTCCCAAAAGAGAGAGAGCCTGCTGGAAGCTGAACTGCCCTTTCTAACACAGACTCACAAATCAACAAAGTCATTCACCTCACTCTATTCATTAAAATCAAGTCAGTAAAGCCAACCCATGCATGTTCAAAGGGAGGGGAATTAGCTCCCATCTTTTGATAGGAAACATGTCAGAGATTTTGCTTTAAAACCATCACACTGGCCATTTTCCCCAACCTTTGGAGGGATATAAGCATCTCAGCTCCCATAGTCAAATCTGGCAGGTTTAAGAAAGGCTGCTCTGACACAAATTATAAATTCAACTGCATATGTTGAGGAACAACTCTGGAATTCCAAGAAGCTGGCTCTGTCCACTCTGCCCAGTGTAATCCATTTCCTTCCCTCTTCTGAGCTCACAGCTCAGTAGCTCTGAGCTACTCTCTCATCATGACACTGCCTCGATGGTTATCTTATATTTCAACCCATATAAATATACAACTTTGTCTTTCTGGTTTCTTCATTTGGATCACAGGTTCCTAGGGGTATTAAATATGTAACATACATATTATTTGAGTATCTTTCAGTATTTTAAAAGAAGCTATACTCACAGATCATGGAATAGAGAAAAAAAGAAATGAATATTTCTCTTCTTTTCTTCCTGAGAATCCCTGTTCCTCTAAAACCCACTTTAGCATATATGAACTATAAGATACACATGTACACAGACTGTGTATATCACTATGCAAATTACCTGAAAACAGCAGATTCTCCGATGCCTGGAAAGTCATTAAAGATCACCTAGGGTACATCCGTCCTATTTTATCCTCAAGTTTTATAAATATTGCTTCTATTTAATTCACACAATAAATCCATGAGGAAGGTACTATTATTATCTCCACTTCTCACATGAAAAAAATAAGGCTAAGAGCATGATATTCCCAAGTTTACACCGGTCAGTAAGTGGGAGTTCAAATCTGGTTCGTCCTGAGTCCAAATCCTAGGACCCCATCAATGAGGAATCCCGGGTCCAGAGAGAGCAAAGGACTTGCCCAAGATTAAGATTTGAGCTTCCTGATTCCCAATGCAATGCTCTACTCAGATAAATAGGAGGAAATTCTTTCCTCCCTAAATTCAAACTTAGAATCAGTTCACCCCCAACCTGAAATTTCAGACCACATCTTTTGTCTTAATTTTTTCCCTCTTGGAGCTAAATTCAAATAAGTGGGAATGGGTGAAAGGGCAAAAAAAATCATAGAAAGAGGGAGTTCTGTTAATACAACTTGTCACATGAAAAGGTCAGATGGTGCTCTGTTTCAGTCTGTAATATGCTGCAATTTGAGCAACCCCAGTCATGAAATACGGGGCAATTTTCTGACCTTTTTAGGTGTGACTGCAAGTGCTTTGATTCTTAGGACATTCTGTATCTATATTTGAAGCTAACTAAAAAGAGAAGAAAAATGTATTTCTATAGAGATACTCTGCTCTCATGGTATAAAATAAAACTTACAGGCATGTATTGTGGACACTGGTTATTGGTTCTTCAGTTTGTTTGCTATGCTTTTCTTGGCTGCCAAGTATCTGAATGTCCTTTCTGTAATTATATGAATGTCCCTTCTTAGGAATCTTGGTGGGAGGTAGGGTCCACCTCCCACCATAGAGGCTGAAAAGCAAGACCCTTCCATCCCAGTGATAAGCAAGACCCTTATACCTTGCAGCTAGGGCATAAGACGTGGGCTTGCCCAACTAGATGCCTCTACCTTGGACTCTGAGTAAGGACCTAGTAATACAAAGAAGCAGAAACAGAGGAGACTCTATTCTGGATGTGGGAGCAACGACGGCAGCAGAAGCTCAAATTTCCAAAGACATCAGAGTCAGGGAATAGCATTCTCTCTCCATTGCCAGTGACAGCACAAGCCATAGCATCCAGTCTTCTACAGAGGGGCAGCAGTGTCTTCACAGACTGGTTCTTAGCATGATGCTTGGCCATGGATGGGGCTGCCGCTCATTATCCCTTGTTTCTGCACATATTCTGAGCCTGGATCTCCAATCTTTCTAGAGATTCCATGAGCAAATTAATATTACTTTAATAAACTCCTTTGCTGTTTAAGTCAACCAGAGGTAGTTTCTTTTGCTTGCAACTAAGAATCTTGATACATCAAAGAATAAAACTGAAGTGTAATAAAAATTACGAGGGATGGGTAGGGGTAGCATTGCTTAAAGAAATTATATTTAAATATACATGAAAATTTTCATTCAACTGATTCATGTATAAAGGAGTGAATACATCTGCCTCTTATCACATTTTTCACAATTTGTAAAACAGGATCAAGATCCAGACTGATTCCCCACCCATATCCAGGTCTCCCTCTGGATAATCTCTATTTCTGTCAAGCTGTCAAGCCTCATCACTCAAGCTTAAAATCCCACAATTCTTGGGCTTCCCTGGTGGCGCAGTGGTTGAGAGTCCACCTGCCGATGCAGGGGACGCGGGTTCGTGCCCCTGTCCGGGAAGATCCCACATGCCGCGAAGCAGCTGGGCCCGTGAGCCATGGCCGCTGAGCCTGCGCGTCTGGAGCCTGTGCTCCGCAACGGGAGAGGCCACAACGGTGAGAGGCCTCCGTACAGCAAAAA
>NW_020174788.1:3732441-3751739 GCF_003031525.2 Neophocaena asiaeorientalis asiaeorientalis
AAAAAAAAAAAAAAAATCCCACAATTATCTTCATTTCTTTCTTCTCCCTCATATCCATTAACCAAATACTTTCTATTTTCCTTAATAGTGACCTCTCAGGTCTCTTCCTGCCTTCATACTCCCAGTGGACAAACCTAATACAGGAAATTATCACCTCCTATGTGAGCTATAATGTTTAAATTTCCCTACCTGCCTCCATTGTGTCTTGTGCCAAATTAGTTTTCCCAAGACACTGTTTGTGCCTCATCCTCACCAGATCAAAATCCCTGATGGCTGACCATTGCCTACAGGATAAAATCCAAAATGTTCAGTATGACGTATGAGATTCTTCATGATCTGATGCCTTCTTACCTTTCCAAATTTGACCACTGTGTGTTTCTATCTCTTCACTTTAATAGTATTTGACCAAGAAACATATTTTTAAACATAAAGTACTGAGTTTTGAAATTAAATCAAGAGATTTAATGCATGCTTGACTTAAAAGGTACAGCAATTAAAAATCAAAAAAAAAAAAGTTGCAAGATTTTTATAACTACAATGTTAAAATAACCAATTCTAAAAATAAATGTCATGTAGAAAACATTTATTATGTACCAGACAACTGTCCTATTAGAATTGTCCATATAAATATTACAGAAACTTTACAAGGTAGGTGTTACAGTTCCATTTACACATGGGAAAACTGAAGTCCTGAAGGAATGAGAAATATATTCAAAAACATTCAGCCAATAAATGCACAGTGAATATTCACATGCCAGTAAGTCAATTCTTAAATAAGGAGCATATTTTCCTTACAGGCAGATTATCACAGGAGCATAGCAACTACATAATAAGTGTATAAGTTTTTATGTGATATATGCTTTAAATCGATTGTAAAAGGAACAATATTGCTAGCATCAGTTTCCCACCGGAACCTTAGTACGTCTGATAGACTATCACTGTTCTACGCACAATCCATACCCTCAGGCCCCACTCTCCAGGAATTATATCCCAGTGGGTCTGGCATGGAATTCAGTATCATGCATTTTTATTCAGCACCTGGGTATTGCTGATGCAACTGATCCATGATTCTAGCTTTGAGAAATCCTGAAATAGGTAATAAATGAGGAGTATTGATCATGAGACCTGGGTCCTGTTTCTTTTGGTTCTGCCACCCTCTTGTTGCATGACTTTGAATAATTGTTTTATTGACCCTCAGCTGTAACATCTCTAACTGAAGGAGGATAAAGTAAATGATCTGAATTTTCAGCACATATCCCACTCACCAATGTGCTGGTCCAGGAACACCAAAAAGGCATATCTCACACACTCAGAATGTTCAACTGGTAGCAGCTGAAGTAGTACTACTTCAGATAGTAGCCTGAAGTTCTATGGTGGGAAAGATTCTGTGGTGTTTAACCTTACTGAAATTATCCCTCTAGTTCCAACTCAAAATCTCCATAAATACTTTCTCATCACCCCCTTCCACATCCCAAATTTTATACTTCTAACAAGTAATTACTTCATTCTGCCTTTTAACGTGGTAGTAGTTCATCTGCTTGTCTCTTCCTCAGAAGAAAGGTCACTGAATCGTTGCGGGGATTTAGTGAAATAACACATCTAAAATGTCTAGAACTCAGTAGAAATACAATTATTATTTATTGCTATCTTATTAGGCTTTCAAATTCTAGACATCTAGGGTGAAAGTTATTAAACATTGGTGATTGGGTGCAATAGACAAAGATGCATGAGATGAAGCTGGGGCTCAGCACCATGGACAGCTCAGAAGGTTTTACAGAATTCCTGCGGCAGTTCTGACACAACCTACAGTATTTTTCCAGCCCCACCTCTCTGTAAGGATCAGCTAAGGGCTCTCTGCCTTACAATTATGGGATCTCTCAGTCTCCAAGGGAGACATCCTTGTCTATTCAACACCTCTAACGTACGTCATTGTCTAACCATCTCTCTCATCGCAGAATAACAATGAAGAGTCCAGGCACTGGACTACTTGATTTTGAATCATGGCTCCCCCACTTACTAGCTGTGTGACAAAAGACCGTTTGGGGGTATCTTAGTATCTTAGTTACCTCCTCTGTTAGATAAGAGTAATTATTGTGCCTAATTCATAGAATTCTAGTGAAGACAAAAGGATATAATCTATACATAGTATAGCTTAGAATAGCCTAGCGCATAGCAAATTCTCAGTAAACATTAGCTTTAGCTGCCACCGTGAGGCCACCAAACTGTTTCTATCCTAGCCCTGCCATAGACTCATGTGACCTCAAGAAAGGCCTTTATTTCCTCAACTGGAAACAAAAGAGTTGAACCAGAGCAGATATTCCCAGTTGAACCAGAGCAGATATTCCCAAAGTGGAATCCACAAAACATGAAATTTTCTTTCTTGTGTCCCAATACTCTTTTTTCCTATTTAACTTCTTTCCTTTATTCAGTCACCCTTGGGTGTGGTCAACAGTCAGACTTGGGAGGGTCTGGGGATTCTGGGCACCGTAACACCAGACTTTCAGTTCAGGCCTCCTGACTTCAGCAGCATGAATTTTGGATGACTCAAAAAAAAAAAAGCATGACATTCTCAGCCTTCCTCTGGCCAGATCTTATGAGATTTCCTCAGGCCTAACTGCAACCTTGACACTAACTGTTGAGGAAGAGGCCCTCAGAAAAGGGGAAGAGGCACGAGACACCAGTATTTCCAGGCCATTGCTCTGCTCTCTGCAATCCATCAAGATCTTCCTTGATCCCTCTAGTCATTCATTTCAATAACCCTAGATCGTCGCTTCACGTGTTTGGATGGCCTGCATATTTCACTTTTTATCGCACCTTTCTTACTGAGAGTTCCTAAAACAAAGCCATGTAGCTCTGAGTCCCTGTGTACAGACCTGCTTATGTTTTCCCTTTAATCTCCAGCATCTTTGCCCAAGTGCTTTAAAAGTGTTATAAACCCAAACAGCTTCCTGGCTCACTGTAACTTCTAATATGAGATCATGGCTTTAAATCTCAAAATCACAGCACACCTGGTTATTAATAGCAGTGGATTTCAGCTCAATACAATGCTCTGGTAGACTGCCAGCAATCCAAGTTTAACATCCTCCAGGGTGTGAAATTAAAAGGAAAAAAATCCTAAAAGCCTAAGAGTTTCTATTCATTTGAACTAGAGTTTTAACTCCTTCTCTATACCTTCCATTAGCTGCAAGATCACTGTTTATGGTTCAGGATCAAATTTTTGAGTGCTCCTAGAGCAAACAACTGTGTCTCATTCTTCTTTGTAGCCTTAGTGATTAGTATCTAATAATTTCCTGCAGGAGATTTTATTATTGTTCAATAATACCCACTTTCTCCTCTCTACTCTCATAGAAGGAACATGTTTCATTGATGTTGGGCTTGGCCATGTGTCTTGCTTTGGTCAACAGGAGTCTAACAAATGTAATGCAGCCAAGGCAGGAAATGTGCTCGTGCAGTTGGATCTGCTCTCTTGGACCTCTGCCATAACCAGGAGAACAAAAATTCTGGGCTAGCTCACTGGTCCCAGAAGGAGTATAAGAAATGTGGTGAGCAGAACTCAATGGCTCCTACTGAGGCCGGCCTATATCAGCCAACCCCCAGCCAACCCAACTCATGAGCTAAATAAATACATGTTTTTGTATGCCACTGAGATTTTAAAGGTATTTGTTACATAGCACATTGTACAACAGAAAACCTTTATTGAGGTCTCAATTAGTGAATAAATGAACAAGCATTAAGACTGCAAAACTGTCATACACCCTGTAGAGAAACAAGAGAGAAACTAGGTCGTCCATCACTAGAGAATTGTTCCAAAACCTGTTTCTCCTCCAGCTGGGGAGGGTGACATAAGAGTATCACGGCCACATCTGAAAAGTTAGTAAACATAACCCATAACTTGTTATTACTTAACACAAGGTTAAATAAAGGGACAAAGTATTCCAACTGTGTTATATATTCTCTTTCCTTTACCAATCTTGTCTCCATTCCATGAAAAAAGAAAACTACCCCTTTTGAGAAGGGCAGAACTGTCCTGAAGTTATGCTGTGCTAGGGGAAGAACTTAATCTGTGCTGTAATAAAACTCTTCAGAATATATAAGAATAGAGAATTCCCAATAAGCATATAATTGAACCTGTTTTTACTACTGTGGAAAAACTGGACTGAAAATTAAAAATTCATTACCTAGTGTACTTTACAGAAGCTATGTTTCAGCTCCTTGGAAAAGGTTCCCAATCCACAAAGTATAGCACACAGAATAACTCAAAAATTACCAAACCAGGTCAGATCCCTAGTACCCTTCAGCACAGAGTTCTCTGACATTTGAAAAAACAAAGTTGTCCTTGATGAAAAGTTAGGTTGCAAGCAAAAGACCCCTGGTTGCCCTTAATAAATCATCCTGGATCTGTCATTCAAGTAAGCTTCCTACAGAAGTATCTGGTACCAGACTTTTCCTATGCCACAAATAACTATTTAAAAAAAAAATGAGGAAGCCACTTTTCTCAAACATTGGACAATAGGCAGCATAAGAACTGCAACCCCTAAGAGACAGGAAACACATGAGCTGAGCTGAAAAATCACCCCAGCAATATGCCTAGGGACAATTTCCTAATGAAGAGGCAATGAGCTGAAGTCCAAGCAGAGCATGGTCGTCCTGCTGAGAGGAAGTGGCCAAGATCAAAGTTTAGGGCAGCTGAAACAGCTGGAAACTGGGAGGCAGAGCACTGGAGAGGGAAATACTATAACAGAGAGGCACCACAGAAGTTCATGTTGGGGTTCCCCAAAAGTCCTAGTTCAAAGGCTGAGCTCACATGCACAGGATGAGACTGTGCTTGCCAGAGACTGGCTGCTAGGAGCTTGAGAATGAAAAGGAGATACTAGAGATCAAGTAGTGCTAGAGGACATTGGAAGTCCAGCCCAGTCTGGGTAGAAAAACCTATTAACACCCCATTAACTCTCTAGGTAGCAAGCTGACATACCAAAAAGTTTTCCTCTTATGAGTAAGGAATATGTCTACCCTAGATCCACCCAACAAAGCCTTCAACCAGGCCCTGACTATATCATCCACAGAGGAAAAGTTTAGAACCTGAGCCCCACCAAATTAGAGGGGTTTGTGAACTACCTCAGGCTTTTCACAAATATGGCAAAACAAAATATAAAACCAAATCTCCACAATTACTAGGTAATCATCCAGTAATTGAACTGCCTACCAAATAAAAATAAACCATCTTCAGGGGAAGATTACAGATTCCAGAATCTATAAAATATCATCCATAAACAGTACACAATAAAATATGTTTTTAAAAAAACAGGAAAATGTAGCCATAGTGAAAAAAACCAGTCATGATAAACTGACACCCAGGTGTTTACACAATAGAAATGGACACTTATTTTCACACAAAAACCTATACACAAATGCTTCATGCAGCTCTATTTATAATCACCAAAAACTGGAAATAACTCAAATGTCCTTCAGTGGGGGAAAGGACAAACAAATTTTTGCACATCCATCCAATGGAATGCCATTCAGCAATAAAAAGAAATGCATTATTGGATATTTACAACAATAAGGATGACTCTCAAAGGCATTATGCTGAGAGAAAGAAACCAGTCTCAAAAAGTTTTATACTGCATGGCTCTATTTACATTACTTTTGGGAAAAGGCAAAATTATAGCTACAGGGACAGGAGTTGCCAAAGTTTAGGGATGGGGGAAGTTTTGACTACAAAGGGGCAGCACAAGGAAATTTTCTGGATTTTCTATATCCTATATATAGATTTGTGAGGGTGGTCACACAAATCTATATATGTGTTAAAACTCATAGTACTGTACTCCAAAAGTGAAAATGTTACTGTACATTATTTCTTAAATAAAGCTTAAAGTCTGAAACGCAAACGGATATAAAGGGAATATTATAAACATCTTTATTCTAATAAATTCAATAAAGCATTATATATCTGAACTGACAAAAAAATGGGCAAAGGTTATAAATAGAGAATTCACAGAGGAGGAAACACAAATTATTCTTAAACATATGAAGATATGCTCAACCCCAGTTTTTTACTCACTGGATTGGCAAAGATCAAAGAGTTTGAGTATGTATCATGTTGGTAAGGATTTGAGGTCAGCATTGCTTGTGGAAGGTAAATTGGTATAACCTTAATGGAGGGAAAATTGGCAAGATCTATCAAAATGTTTTAAAAGTGTTTATGGCATTTCACCCAGCAATTCCACATCCAGAAATTTATCTTACAGATATACCTGCACATGTGTCAAATGACTTATGAAGCAAATTATCTACTGAAGCCTTGCTTTGATTAGCAAAAGTGGAGGAAAACCTAAATGTCCATAAACACCAGATTGGTTAAATAAAGTATGATTAACTACATATAATGGAAAACTATGCAGTCATTGCAATGAAAGAAAGCCCTCAACTTCAGAAACGAAATATTATTAGGTGAACATTAAGTGAAAAATACAAGGTAAAAAACGCTCTGAGGTAAACTACTGTCTATATAGAAAAAAGACCCAGAAATGGTATAAAATGTGTTTACAAAGATACATAAGAAACTGGCTAAATTCTTTACCTCTGGAGAGGGGACCTGAATGGCTAGAGAATTGGGGGGTGGAGTGGAGGAAAAGGAAAATGTCTTACTCTACATTTTTTGTTCCTTTTAAATTCTGACCCATGTGATTAAATGACCTATCCTAAATAAATGAAATTTTTAATCCATCAGAAACTTTTGGGAAATTATGCAGATTTTTAAATTAATTTTTATTGGAGTATAGTTGCTTTACCATGTTGTATTACTTTCTGCTGTACAACAAAGTCAGTCAGTTATAAATACATATATATATGCACTCTTTTTTGGATTTCCTTCCCATTTAGGTCACCACAGAGCACTGAGTAGAGCTCCCTGTGCTACACAGTAGGTTCTCATTAGCTACCTATTTTATACATAGTAGTGTGTATATGTCAATCCCTATCTCACAATTTGTCCCTCCTCCGCCCCTTTCCCCCTTGGGAACCATACGTTTGTTCTCTACATCTGTGATTCTATTTCTGCTTTGCAAATAAGTTCATTGGTACCATTTTATACAGATGATTTGAAATCGACCTTCTAAATAAAAAGTGTTCGTTGTGACACCACGATCAGCCCCACAGGACAGGAACCAAGGTCAGCTTAATCCTACCAACAACACCTTTCCTCAGAAAGTTGGCTAGATCACCACGACTCAAAGCCAAGTAAAAACATAACCAAGTACAAAAGAATCTATTTATGTCAAAGATACACAGGCACTGGACTTTTTTTTATCCACAGAATTTGGTATTCCACAAAGGCTTATTTTCCCATTTTTTTAAATTAACCTGTGGAATGTTAATCGTACTTTCTGATAGACATAACAGCTATTTGCAGGGTCTAAGATAAGAGATTTTATAAATTTTGCCCCCAAACGTCTACCTTTGGCATTTGCTGATCTTAAAATTCTTACGATCATAATAGCAGCAATAGTAATAATAATGGCTAAAATTTACTGAGCACTTATCACGTGCTTAGTATAGGTGTTAGGTGCTTTGCTATGCCCTTTCCATTAATCATTTCAATTTCAGCTTCAGTTATAATTCTTTGAAGTCATGAAGCATTGAAAGTGGGTTACAGATCAGAAGGAAGATAAACACACATACACGCATGGGCGCACACACAAACACAACCCCTTTTAATATGAGAAAACCGAGACTAAAAGAAGTCAACTTGCATAAGATAATCTCATTGGTGGTACAGGTCCAAGATCTCCAGCTTCAGACACGGGCAGCCAGACTCCAAAGCTCATGCTCCACCTGTTGCCCAGCAGCACCTGTAACTGCAGCATTTTTGCAGAGGAGACTCTTGAGGCCTTCTAGCTAAATCTCCCGATCACTACAGGACCCACTCTACAACACGCCTGACAAGAAGCCTCAGCAGGGTGACAGGGAGCTCACGGTCTCCTGAGACATCCCACTCTATCATAAGACATACCTAATGCTTAAAAAAGCACTTCTTTCCACAGAACTCAAATCATCTGCTTCCCTGACCCTCCCTTTGTCTCTGATCTGGAGTGACACACCATGGGTGTTTCTTCCCTTCATCACAGGACAGCCCTTCCAGTCTGGGGAGTCAGCTCTCCTGCCTTCCCTCATCTCTCTCCTCCTCTGGCTGGGTCCCTAGACTCATTCTGTGTGAAGGCTCTAAGACTCCTCAACAGCCAAAAGGCACCCCCTTTCAATACTTCTTTGGTTTTTTATTTTATAAATCAATCTTACGAGGTGGAACTTACATACAATAGAAAGCACAGACTTGAAGTATTACAATTTGGTGGATTTTGACAAAATGTACACACCTATGAAAGCCACACCCCTATTAAAATATAAACTGTCTCTTCAGAAAGTTCTCTGGTCTCCTCTCCCAGGGAATTCTGATCCCCCCCTCACCCTAGGGAAACACTGATCTGATTCCTATCACCATTAATTTGTTTTACCTATAACCACAGTAAGTATTCTTTTGGACCTGGCTTCTTTAACTCAGCTTGATGTTTTGGGGATTCATCATGTTGTAAATTACAGTAATACGTAATATTTTTATTCCTGGGTGGTATTCCATAGCAAGAATATACTGTAGTTTGTTTATCCATTCTCCTATTGAGAAACATTTGATTATTTCCAGCTTGGGGTAATTTTGAATGAATAAAGTTTCCATGAACATTCTTATACAAGTTTTCGCTTGGATGTTATGTTTTTATTCCTCTTGAGGAAATACCCAGGAGTGGAATAACTGGGTTCATGAGGTAGGCATATATTTAATTTTCAGGGAAATGCAATTAAAACTACAGAGAGATTATCATTTCATACCCAGTAAAATAGTTATAATTGAAAAGATTGATGACCCTGAGTATTGGCGAGCATGTGAAACAAAACTCCTCTTAAAGGGAGACTCTACAAATTTCATATACAACTCTTGGTGTTGGTTGAGCAGCTCCAGGCACAATTATCTCCTCTGTTCTGGGCCCTCAGCAGCCATTCATTAATCTATCTGGACTTTGTCCTGGCTCCTGCTGACCTAGCCATCAGCTGACATTCTGAAGACCTTTCCATGTCTACTATTGTTAACCTTATTTCCTCAAACCTCTTGCGTGCAAATAATTTTTCTAATCCAGATGCTGAATGTGACTTTCCAATCTTAATAAATTTTGTAATAAATCACACTTGTCCCCGTTATAAAGGGGAAATCACTGTTTACCTCCAAAGCAATTAAAGAAAGCACATTAGAGAAACTTAAATTAAAATGTTTATAAAATATCTATAAAACAAGGTCTGTAAAGCAAAACCAAACCACAAAAACTGAAAAATTAGGAAAGAAGAATGCAAGAGACTGGGATTAAAAAATACATTAACTATATTTTAGTTTAAAAGACATTCCCTCGACAGGATCTCATTTAATACCACAACCACTCTGTCAGTTTGTACCGCTCTTATTTTGTAAACGAGAAGACAAGTTCAAAGAGGATCACACGACTAATAAGATAGCAAGTCATGACCTAAAACCAAGTTCATGACTGCAAATTGTGTAATTTTTCTGCTATATCGGCACATCTCACCCTGATTGCTTTAAATATCCCGTGAGTAACCTGAACCCATTTGCCCAATCTGCAATAGACTTACTGAGGATGACCTTTGGCCCCCACTTTAGAAGACCTGATGGTTAGAGTTATAATATGACACATCTTTTGAAGCACTTTGATTAGCATTTCCTTTATCCTTTTGTCTGAGTTCTCTAGTAGCCTGCCAAAGAGCCAAGAACACTGACAGAAGAGCCTAGAGACTTGCTTTCTGATCCTGCCTCGGGCAGTGACAAGCTCTAGGAACCTATGTAGAGATAATATGGTGAGGGAAAAGAACTTGGGCTTTGGAGGCAAAAGAGACCTGGCTTCAAGCCAGCTACTAAGTGTGTGGTCTTGATGACATTATTCCACCTCTCTGAGCCTTAGTTTCCCCATTTGTAAAAGAGGATAGCAATACCTATCTTGCAAAGTTATTGTGAAGATTAAATGAGATGACATGTGTAAAGGGTCTACAATAATAGGTGCTCAAAGAATGGCATTTACATCATCATCATTATCATTTATGCCTGTCTCAAAGTGCGACTAAATGAACTTTAAGCTCATGACCAGCTTTATTTTATATTCTTTTAGCCTATTTATAACCACATGTTTGTATGTATAACAGAAAATTAGTTGTTTGGAAATTCCTTTGACTCAGGTTCCAGATAACTGAACGGTTACCATCTCACCCTCTGGAATGTTCACATACAAGTGTTTTCTCGACTCATCCATGTATTTATCCATTGTTGCCAACCTACTGTATGCCCAACACCATATTAGGCCAGGAAGGAGCATCTAATGAACCTGACAATTATCTGCTTACAGAAATATGTGTATTTTTCCCTGCAGGGGGCACTAAGAAGCCAGTGCAGATCCTTCCTAAACGCAGTACTACTCTTCTAAGGTCTGTAAATGTTTATCCCCTTCTGACAATCACCATTCAGTTAGAAGGATTCATCAGAGAAGCTCCTTATCGTTCCAGACATCACATGTTTTGTGAAAAGGAATTTTTAAAAACAGGCATTAATTTGACAAAACTGCGTATTTGTTCAGACTAGAGGCTGCTCATAATAGGACCCATAAATGCAGAATGAATGAAATTGAAGTTGGATGCCAAGGGCAATACCAGTCCTAAACACAAAACAACACAAAATTCAGAAGCACGTCATTTCTCTTCCAGGGGACCACAGGCGTGCCTTGCTCTCTGCACAAAGAGGACACCCTGAACAACTGTGTACAAATTCATTGCTTCTTAAATGAAAGTCCACTCCAGACATAACTAAGGAGGCTAGCTCTTTAAAAGAAAACTATAACAAATGCTTTTGCAAAGCTAAAAATCATCTTGAAAAGTAAATAATGATTTCTGAAATGTATTTTATAAATCTAGGCTTTCATGTATCAAGGTCACTTAATAAAACAAGGTATTATGTGCATTTTTCTATGAAAATTCCATTTAAACCTTCCATGCACATGATTATTTATCATTGAGGTCTGCAGCCACCAACGAAGTCCAAAAATAATTCATTTCCACTTCATTTCATTAAACAGGTACATTATGAATATGAGGCAATAAATGGTGATTTTCATAACATTTAGCTCTTTCACAGAATGAATTGGCAGGAACTGAGAGTATTTGAAGGTTTAAGTCAATGAACGACTCTTTTCCTAATTACGAAAGATTTGCAAGAAGGGAGCAGCACGAGGACGGCACGGTGACAGGACTGGGAGGAACAGCTCAGCTTCCAGAACAGGAAATCTATTTGACTATCAATCTGCAAACTGTATTTTATTAAAAATGTAATTACCCACAGGACTCTTATTTGCAGAATCCATTGAAGGAATATTGACATTTGGAGCTGTGTTAAGGTCTCTGAAGTCATCACAGAGCACTGCAACCTTCCTTATCTGGTTTCCTGTTTGTGGAAGTTTTCTTCTCCTCAAAGGGCACGAAGACCAGGAGGAAATTGCTGTGTGACAACAGCTCCTCATGTAGGTTATCAGAAAAGGGAAAAAAAGGCGCAGGGTCTTGGGATCCCTTGTTTGCCTCTTTCTCAGCCCCTTTCCATTCTACGCCAAGACCTGAGGCCGGCTTCATGGGTAGGTGTGCAACTTGGGCACACAGCCCTGGGCTCTGAGGGGTCCCATGTTTGCTTAAAAATTCTGTTAGCCTTTAAATTCTTCAAAATTTTTGAACAAGGGACCCCATGTTTTCATTTTTCACGGGGCCCCACAAATTATAATTATGTAACCAATCCTGCCAAGCCTCACCACCTACACACACCGCACACACACACACACACACACACACACACACACACACACACCACAGACATCTCCTCCAAGCGCTTGTCATAACCACTTGTTCTCATCCCTATTAGGTCAAAATGGTGGAATACTGGTTGGGAATCAGAGGGCAGGATGAGCTGCCGCAGTTCAAACCCTCCTTCTTCTTATGAACTCTGTGACCCTGATTTCCTCATCTGTATAATGAAGATAACATTCATCCCACCTCACAGGGTTGTTATGAGAATTCAATAAGGTGAGTCATGCAAAGCAATGAGAGGTGAGCACTCCTTATAGATAAGTGCTATTTCCATGGTAATTATGACATGATGAATGGGAAGAGAAGAGGGAGAAAGACCACTGCCTTGTCTCTGCCCTCCCAGGCTGAGTTCACTGGCCTCCCCTCATTTAAAGAACCACATTGAGGGACTTCCCTGGTGGTCCAGTGGGTAAGACTCCCTGCTCCCAATGCAGGGGGCCCCGGTTCAATCCCTGGTCAGGGAACTAGATCCTGCATGCATGTCGCAACTAAGAGTCTGTGTGCCACCACTAAGAGTCCACATGCCTCAACTAAAGATCCCTCATGCCGCAACTAAGAGTCCACATGCAGCAACTAAAGATCCTGCATGCCACAACTAAGACCCGATGCAGCCAAAATAAATAAATAAACAAACAAATAAATAAATATTTTAAAAAATAAGGAACCACATTGAGTACAGCATGACTGTCCTATCCAAAATACATCATTTCCTAAACTTCAGACATTCATGTACCACTTTCAGGACTTTCACTCTGTCTACCACTTCTACCACTGACTTAATAGATTTGTTTATATAAACCTGCTCTTTTAAGTGAAATCGTTTTGCCTTACAAATAAACTTTCTATCACTACCATAAGTGGAAAACAGTATCCCATATCAAAAAGAGAAGGTCATATACAACAGTTAACATTTTTAAATGTTTATTCACATATCACACAAAATCCTCTTAGGTATCACCAATGGCACCCATATTGACCTTGTTTCCACTTCCCCTGGGGTCTCTAAATGTAGCAACTGTGGTCTCACTTTTATTTCACCAGCTAGAGAGCAGTGCACTATGAACAGCAGGTTCTCCAGAGCTGTTTGTTGAATGAATACTTGTTAACAAACTGATAAGAGTGATAGCCCCTTACAAAGATGCCCACACTTTGCCTGGGGGCTTCCTAAGGCCCTAAAACCTTTACATCCTAAAGGCAATGGATTTCTTCAATGCAGCATTTCTCAAAATGTGACCTGAAAACCACCTGCATCAGAATCACCCAGCGAGCTTGCTAAAAAGGCAGATTCCCGAGCGCCAGTCTGCACCTACTGAATCAGAGCCTCTGCACATAAAGTATAGCCTAGTGAAAGAACCCTAGGCATTGATAGTAGTAGTAAAAGCTGTACTAAAAACAAGTAACACTTAATTGTGTTCTTCATATGTACCAGGAATTACTCTAAGCATTTTACATACATTATCTTACTTAATGGGGACTTAACAAGTCTATGCGGTAGGGACTTGCCAAAGTCACAGAACTATTAAGCAGCAAAGATGGGATTTAACCCAGGAATCCCAACTCGAGAACCGAACTCTTAATGACCATACTGCAATCCTGGGGAGCAGGAAAGCCTCTAGAGAGAGGTCTTACCCATGGACCCATGTATGGATCTTTGGGTCTCATCATGTACTTTTCAGCTTATACAATAAGACCTGCTTGCAGTACAGTCATTATCCAAGCAGAAAGCATCACCAAAAAATGCTACTGAGGCTCACTGTGTGCATTCAAACTACATACTTGTCGAAGTTGCCTGGATACATTTTGAATAAGAAAGGGTCCTTAACTATAAAGGGCATGGGGACCTTCATTACTTGGAAGAGCAAAGCCACTCCTTTCAGATTCAGAAAACCCTGCTGAGAAACCCAGGGTCACTTACCTCTAAGAACTGGGAGAAGATCCTCATAAGTGAGCTGTCCCAACCTGAGGTAGTGAGTTCCCTGACCCTGCAGATGAACAAGGAAGGGCTAAACAACCACTGTCTAGATACTCTAGAGGAGATTTCTGCTTCAGCTGGGGAACTAACGTGGATCAGCTCCTGAGATCTCTTCCAAATCTAACTATCCAGGATTCTGTGATTTTGCAACTAGTAAAAAGAAAATCGATTTAAGACATTGTTCAAAATAGATGCATTTGTGTTCTGCTCTAAAAAGAAAACGGAAGAGAAGGAGAGGGGAAAGGAGGAGGAAAGGGAGAGGAAAGGGGAGGGGAGGGGAGGGGAAGGAGGAAGAAGAAAAAGAGAAAAGGAAAACCACTGGCTGGTGTTAGGAATCATTCGAGTCTCATGAACACAAGAGCAGTGCAGACCAGGTACAGGCATTGCTGAGCAGGCACGGTATTAATCATGAGTGAAAGGGAAAACAAAAAACAGAGTCGGGCGACATCCATCGTGGAAATGTTTAGTGTAGTATGGTTCCTGCTGAACTCCTGACGTGGGAATTTATAGTTCAATGCCCAGTGGAAACATTTACCTTAGCAAAAGCTGAAGACCATGTGCATCTCCTATTCCACACAATTATCACTCTTGACGGTGGCAAGACAGATTTTTAAATAAATAAATAAGAATGTAACACTGCCTGTTCTTGAGTCTTCTGATTTAATTCTGCCAAAGGGGTGGAAGCCATCTTCATGTAAACTAGATTAGTACATCCATGATGGACAGGTGTTGCAGATATGAATGTGTGGAGCAGAAAAGAGTCAATTCTGAAATAATCACCAAGAGGAGAAAGTCCTCGAATGAGTCCCTTTAGTGTTTTTCTGTCATTGTGAACTCGGTTTGGATGCTTTGTTTAGAATCTCAGATGAAAAACTACATATAAGCCATGTTCCCAGGGCGGCTGCTAGGCTGGACATTTCAAAACGATTCAAAGTCACTTTATGAACAAATTGTTGTGAATACACAAGACATCCCTCTGTGCCAAAGGCTTTTATGTGACTCAAATAGCTTTTATAGGTGATAATAATGAGCTTGGCCATTCTTTTTCTCCTTGTTAGTATTTTTGCTCACTTAGCTAATTCTTTAGCTAGTTGCCCTGCTGCTGCCAGGTTTTCTCTTTCTGCAATTTTCTCATTTGTTAATTTCTCATTTAACTATTTAAGGTATGAAACATTTAGAGTTACTTTGCAGAAATGGAGTTACTTGAGAGGTATATTTTCTGAGATCTTCGCATATCCTTTGGATCCCTTGGTCAAAGAATACCGTCTTCTCTGGATATAAAATTCTTGGGTCTTAGCTGAATTCTCGTGGAACTCTGTAGGTCTTATTCATGTGCTTCTGATGTCAGTTATTTATAGGGAGAAAAATGAAATAACTTGATTTATGTCCTTTTAAAGTAACTTCTTTTGTTTTCTCTAATTTCCTGTTTGAAGGCTTGTAGAACTCTCTATTCATCCTGAAACATAAATTCCTTACCAGGATTTGTCTTGGCATAGATTCTATATTTAAGATTTGCCTGAAAAACCCATGAAACACTCACTTCCCATCCAAGTATTTTTTAGTTTGGGGAAGTTTTATTCTATTATGCCGTCAATCATTGCATATAATCTGTTGGCTCTATAACTTTCTTCAAAAATTTCTATTATTTGTGGTTAACTTGTGAGCTCTGGGTTTAGATCTCTCCTCCCTTTTCCTCCTTATCACCTTCCCCTGCATTCTGGAGGACTTTCTAAAATGTATCCCCCATTCCTGATTAAATTTTCTACTGTGTAGATTCTACTTTTCCTGCTTCCAATCAATAATCCTGGTTATGATTTTTGTTTCTTTGTACTTTCTTTTTACCCCAGACATTTAAAGAAATGATACCCTCTTTTTTTCTCTTATTCAGAATAAATTATCTCCTAAATTTTGTTTCTGTTCATTGGAAGGTTTATTCTTTCCTCTGAGTCTCTGCCACTTCACTCTCTTTCCCTCTGGCTACATGTTTTCTCCCTACTAAGATCTTTATTGGGGGGGATGCTTTCATGGGTATCTGTGCCATCTCTATGACTTGATCTTTCTTGGTTCTGGTTTAGACAAGACACAGTTTTATATGTGTGTGTGTGTGTGTGTGTGTGTGTGTGTGTGTGTGTGTGCAGAGAGAGAGAGTCTCTCTTTTAAATCCTATGCTCATGGAGAACATGGAAATCTTAACGAGATGAAGCAGTTCAGCTTGAAGGATGGCAGAATATGCCACTCCAAAATATGACACTTTGGCATGAGGATTATTTTGAGCTTAAGGTATTTTAAAAAGCTGGTGCAAAGAGGGCATTCTAATCTCTCCTTTTCTTCCTGAAAACAGGAGATTAAAAACTCACATGCTGGGCTTCCCTGGTGGCGCAGTGGTTGAGTGTCCGCCTGCCGATGCAGGGGACACAGGTTCGTGCCCCGGTCCAGGAAGATCCCACATGCCGTCGAGCAGCTGGGCCCGTGAGCCGTGGCCACTGAGCCTGCGCGTCCGGAGCCTGTGCTCCACAACGGAAGAGGCCACAACACTGACATGCCCGCGTACCGCAAAAAAAAAAAAACTCACATGCGAAAGATACCCTCCCTCTACCAGGAGAAAAGTAATATTTTTCAATGGGGAATCAGAGCTAAGAGAATTCTGTACAGACTTTGTTAAAATTCTTATCTACCATCAGCGGGGAATCAGAGCTGAGAGAATTCTGTACAGACTTTGTTAAAATAATTCTTATCTACCTTCAGCCTCTCCACATAGTTTATTTTTCTACAATTGCCACTCTTTGTTCAAATTAACACAAAACCATTCCAGTTTTGCCGCTTATTTGTGTCTTCGTTTTCTTATGAGGGCTCCCTGGTCACATAAAACTTCTATTAAATACATTTGTATGCTTTCTCCTGTTAATCTGTCTTATGCCATTTTAATGCTCAGATCCAGACAAAACAGAGAGAATGGAGGTAAAATTTTGTTTCTCCTTCAAGTTAAAGGTTCTAAACTTGAATGTCCGCAAGGTCAAGAGAGAAGTTGAAAGCAAAAAAGCAGAGGGACATATGTCCTGACCAAAAAAGGTTAATACTCAGTACTACTCAAAAATCTAGATATTTCAGGACTTCTCTGGTGATCCAGTGTTTAAGAATCTGCCTTCCAATGCAGGCGACGCGGGTTCAAGCCCTGGTCGGGGAACTAAGATCTCACATGCCGCGGGGCAACTACTGAGCCTGCGTGCTCCGGAGCCCTCACGCCACAACTAACACACAGAAGCCTAACTAACACACAGAAGCCTGTGTGCCGCAATGAAGAGCCCATGCGCCACAATGAAGAGCCCACGTGCTGCAACAAAGATCCCGCGAGCCATAACTAAACACCCGACGCAGCCAAATAAATTATTTAAAAAAAATAAAAAAAGACAATCTAGATATTTCAGCAATAAATCCAAATGTTTACATATTAACAACTAATTGGGAAATTTTTAAAAACATGGTACAAGCCACGCAACACACGTATGTGTACTAGAGTCAGCCTGGGGGCTGCCCACTGATATCCTCTGAATTAACAAACGCTGCTAAGCTGAGTTTCTGTTAAGCAGACCCACACAGGCTCTCCCCTTACACCTCAGGGACAAACATCCTCACCTAGTAGGAATTCTGAGAAAGGGCTTCCAGTATCAACTGTGGGAGGTGGGGGTTAGATTTGAAAATATTTGCGGTCTCTTCCAACCTTAGATCTAAGTTTCCTTGACCCTCTCACTCCACTTGAGAGTCTCTCACTGGCATCCTGGACCACTGACTAAAGTCCTGTCCCTGCCCCATGGTTAGTCTCAGGGGCAAATATTATTAATCTTATTTTATGTCTTTCCTTCTGCAAAGCACTTCTCTACCTTGCGTTTTAACTCTCTTAATATTTTTCACTCTAGGTGCTATCATATCACCATGTAATCAATATAAAATGTATCAATGAGATGTGTTACATTCTTTTTCTCTATCAAGCCTTTGAAAATATCTCCTTGCAGATTTTCTTTGTTTTTCCTGGCCAGATCTGAAACTGGCTTTTGATAAATATTTACTAAAAGTACAAAAGTATTTATGAAAGGTATGTTTCTGCTTATCTTAGACAATAAGAATGAACTTTCCAGTTACCCGTGTTCCATATATAAAGGATGAAGTATATTTCCACATCCAGTCTCCCATAAAATCAGCATCTGAGCCCCAAATGCCGATCTGCAGCCAGTGGTCCCAGCCACGGAAGCCTTGGACAGTTAGCGCCTTCCACAGTTACCAACTGTGTCTGGCACCACCTGCTAGCCATTCACTGCATCTCTAAAGGTGTCCCTAAAGATGAACCAGAATCCATTCGCCTGCAAGAGCAGAAATATCCTTCAGACCAACATTCAAAGGCTCAGATGAACACAACTGGAAGTTCTTTCCAAGATCATGCTTCCTCTGCTTTCTGGGGTCAAAACTTTCTCTTTTTGGGACTTCCCTGGCACTCCAGTGGTTAAGATTCCATGCTCCCAGTGCAGGCGGTGCGGGTTCGATCCCTGGTCGAGGAACTAAGATATCACATGCCACAAGGCAAAACAAACAAACAAACAAACAAGAACTTCCTCTTTTTTAATAAATGTAGCCACTGTGTTGTGCATGGTAATACATAACTACGACACCGCCTTCACCACCTAAGCAGAGTTTAAGTGGCCTGCACTTCATGACCTCACAGTAATCCAGAAGTAGAAGAAGCTATACTGGGAGCTGTACTGGATGAACCTGTGTCCAGTTCCTCACCGCACCATTCTCTAGCCACATGGCCTTGATAAAGGAACTCCTCCCTTCTGTGCCTTTAGTGAGCGCTAGCTCACTACACACCACACTCCTCTCCAGCTCTCAAATCCTATAAAGCTGTGATTCTTAGTGCCAGGCCTTCTGGTCACCATCCAGACTCATACTGTCCAATACGGAAGCCACCGGCCACACCTGACTAGAGAACTTGAAATATACTAGCCCAGACTGAGATACACTGTAAATGCAACACACACACTGAATTTCAAAGGCATAGTATAAAAAAAGAATATAAAACAGCACATTCATAATCTTTATAGTTGATTACTTGTGATATGATGGTACTTTAAATATATTGGGAATTCTGGAGGACTTTCTAAAATGTATCCCCCATTCCTGATTAAATTTTCTACTGTGTAGATTCTACTTTTCCTGCTTCCAATCAATAATCCTGGTTATGATTTTTGTTTCTTTGTACTTTCTTTTTACCCCAGACATTTAAAGAAATGATACCCTCTTTTTTTCTCTTATTCAGAATAAATTATCTCCTAAATTTTGTTTCTGTTCATTGGAAGGTTTATTCTTTCCTCTGAGTCTCTGC
>NW_020174788.1:3752148-3842979 GCF_003031525.2 Neophocaena asiaeorientalis asiaeorientalis
TTATATGTGTGTGTGTGTGTGTGTGTGTGTGTGTGTGTGTGTGTGTGCAGAGAGAGAGAGTCTCTCTTTTAAATCCTATGCTCATGGAGAACATGGAAATCTTAACGAGATGAAGCAGTTCAGCTTGAAGGATGGCAGAATATGCCACTCCAAAATATGACACTTTGGCATGAGGATTATTTTGAGCTTAAGGTATTTTAAAAAGCTGGTGCAAAGAGGGCATTCTAATCTCTCCTTTTCTTCCTGAAAACAGGAGATTAAAAACTCACATGCTGGGCTTCCCTGGTGGCGCAGTGGTTGAGTGTCCGCCTGCCGATGCAGGGGACACAGGTTCGTGCCCCGGTCCAGGAAGATCCCACATGCCGTCGAGCAGCTGGGCCCGTGAGCCGTGGCCACTGAGCCTGCGCGTCCGGAGCCTGTGCTCCACAACGGAAGAGGCCACAACACTGACATGCCCGCGTACCGCAAAAAAAAAAAAACTCACATGCGAAAGATACCCTCCCTCTACCAGGAGAAAAGTAATATTTTTCAATGGGGAATCAGAGCTAAGAGAATTCTGTACAGACTTTGTTAAAATTCTTATCTACCATCAGCGGGGAATCAGAGCTGAGAGAATTCTGTACAGACTTTGTTAAAATAATTCTTATCTACCTTCAGCCTCTCCACATAGTTTATTTTTCTACAATTGCCACTCTTTGTTCAAATTAACACAAAACCATTCCAGTTTTGCCGCTTATTTGTGTCTTCGTTTTCTTATGAGGGCTCCCTGGTCACATAAAACTTCTATTAAATACATTTGTATGCTTTCTCCTGTTAATCTGTCTTATGCCATTTTAATGCTCAGATCCAGACAAAACAGAGAGAATGGAGGTAAAATTTTGTTTCTCCTTCAAGTTAAAGGTTCTAAACTTGAATGTCCGCAAGGTCAAGAGAGAAGTTGAAAGCAAAAAAGCAGAGGGACATATGTCCTGACCAAAAAAGGTTAATACTCAGTACTACTCAAAAATCTAGATATTTCAGGACTTCTCTGGTGATCCAGTGTTTAAGAATCTGCCTTCCAATGCAGGCGACGCGGGTTCAAGCCCTGGTCGGGGAACTAAGATCTCACATGCCGCGGGGCAACTACTGAGCCTGCGTGCTCCGGAGCCCTCACGCCACAACTAACACACAGAAGCCTAACTAACACACAGAAGCCTGTGTGCCGCAATGAAGAGCCCATGCGCCACAATGAAGAGCCCACGTGCTGCAACAAAGATCCCGCGAGCCATAACTAAACACCCGACGCAGCCAAATAAATTATTTAAAAAAAATAAAAAAAGACAATCTAGATATTTCAGCAATAAATCCAAATGTTTACATATTAACAACTAATTGGGAAATTTTTAAAAACATGGTACAAGCCACGCAACACACGTATGTGTACTAGAGTCAGCCTGGGGGCTGCCCACTGATATCCTCTGAATTAACAAACGCTGCTAAGCTGAGTTTCTGTTAAGCAGACCCACACAGGCTCTCCCCTTACACCTCAGGGACAAACATCCTCACCTAGTAGGAATTCTGAGAAAGGGCTTCCAGTATCAACTGTGGGAGGTGGGGGTTAGATTTGAAAATATTTGCGGTCTCTTCCAACCTTAGATCTAAGTTTCCTTGACCCTCTCACTCCACTTGAGAGTCTCTCACTGGCATCCTGGACCACTGACTAAAGTCCTGTCCCTGCCCCATGGTTAGTCTCAGGGGCAAATATTATTAATCTTATTTTATGTCTTTCCTTCTGCAAAGCACTTCTCTACCTTGCGTTTTAACTCTCTTAATATTTTTCACTCTAGGTGCTATCATATCACCATGTAATCAATATAAAATGTATCAATGAGATGTGTTACATTCTTTTTCTCTATCAAGCCTTTGAAAATATCTCCTTGCAGATTTTCTTTGTTTTTCCTGGCCAGATCTGAAACTGGCTTTTGATAAATATTTACTAAAAGTACAAAAGTATTTATGAAAGGTATGTTTCTGCTTATCTTAGACAATAAGAATGAACTTTCCAGTTACCCGTGTTCCATATATAAAGGATGAAGTATATTTCCACATCCAGTCTCCCATAAAATCAGCATCTGAGCCCCAAATGCCGATCTGCAGCCAGTGGTCCCAGCCACGGAAGCCTTGGACAGTTAGCGCCTTCCACAGTTACCAACTGTGTCTGGCACCACCTGCTAGCCATTCACTGCATCTCTAAAGGTGTCCCTAAAGATGAACCAGAATCCATTCGCCTGCAAGAGCAGAAATATCCTTCAGACCAACATTCAAAGGCTCAGATGAACACAACTGGAAGTTCTTTCCAAGATCATGCTTCCTCTGCTTTCTGGGGTCAAAACTTTCTCTTTTTGGGACTTCCCTGGCACTCCAGTGGTTAAGATTCCATGCTCCCAGTGCAGGCGGTGCGGGTTCGATCCCTGGTCGAGGAACTAAGATATCACATGCCACAAGGCAAAACAAACAAACAAACAAACAAGAACTTCCTCTTTTTTAATAAATGTAGCCACTGTGTTGTGCATGGTAATACATAACTACGACACCGCCTTCACCACCTAAGCAGAGTTTAAGTGGCCTGCACTTCATGACCTCACAGTAATCCAGAAGTAGAAGAAGCTATACTGGGAGCTGTACTGGATGAACCTGTGTCCAGTTCCTCACCGCACCATTCTCTAGCCACATGGCCTTGATAAAGGAACTCCTCCCTTCTGTGCCTTTAGTGAGCGCTAGCTCACTACACACCACACTCCTCTCCAGCTCTCAAATCCTATAAAGCTGTGATTCTTAGTGCCAGGCCTTCTGGTCACCATCCAGACTCATACTGTCCAATACGGAAGCCACCGGCCACACCTGACTAGAGAACTTGAAATATACTAGCCCAGACTGAGATACACTGTAAATGCAACACACACACTGAATTTCAAAGGCATAGTATAAAAAAAGAATATAAAACAGCACATTCATAATCTTTATAGTTGATTACTTGTGATATGATGGTACTTTAAATATATTGGGTTAAATAAAATGTTATTCAAATTAATTCCACCAGTTCCTTTTAATTTTTTTATTGAAGCCCTAGAAAATTTCAAATTGCATCCATGGTTCGTGTTGTATCTCCACTGGACAGCATCAACTAAACAGTTAAATGTTTAAAGCCCATGGTTATCTTATATATCAGCAGAAAGAAGAGTATTTCTATCACTAGGATCTTTTTAACTTACCTATTTTTCTCTTTTTTGTATGAGTCTCTGTGATAAATAAAAAATGCTATTTGTAATGAGGTGGATAGACCTAGAGTCTGTCATACAGAGTGAACTAAGTCAGAAAGAGAAAGACAAATACCGTATGCTAACACATATATATGGAATCTAAAAAAAAAAATGTCATGAAGAACCTAGGGGTAAGACAGGAATAAAGACACAGACCTACTAGAGAACGGACTTGAGGATATAGGGAGGGGGAAGGGTAAGCTGTGACAAAGAGAGAGAGTGGCATGGACATATATACACTACCAAACGTAAAATAGATAGCTAGTGGGAAGCAGCCGCATAGCACAGGGAGATCAGCTCGGTGCTTTGTGACCACCTAGAGGGGTGGGAGGGAGGGAGATGCAAGAGGGAAGAGATATGGGAACATATGTATATGTATAACTGATTCACTTTGTTATAAAGCAGAAACTAACACACCATTGTAAAGCAATTATACTCCAATAAAGATGTAAAAAAAAAAGCTTGGGACTCCTGCTCACCAGATGGTCACTTTTGTCTGTCAGCACCTTTGAATCTTGAAGATGGTCTTCCCGGAGCTAGAGTTGGCCTGCCCGGGAAATCTTGTGAAATTTCTACAATACATCTTAAAGAGGTGTGAGATATCCTGGAAGGAGCTCTGATCCAGAGATAAATATATGGGATTAGGAGAAATTCCAGGAGAACTATACATGACCCTTATGCATATGAAAAATGTTCTCTCATGCTGGTAGTCAAAGAAATAGAAAGTAAAACATGAGATCTTGTTTTTAGCCTATCAAGACACAGACTTTTTAAAAAATTATAGTCAGAGTTGGCAAGGGTGTATGGAAATCAGTACATTTATTCCCTGCCTGGGGGAGCTGAAATTTACACAGCCTTTCCAGAGGGTAACTTAGCAATATGGAAAAATGGCCTTAAAATTGTGCATGCCCTCTGAGCCAGCAATTCTACCTCTAGGGATTTCATTTAAGGCAATCATCACTGCCGTGCACAATAGCCTGTCTGTAGGGACATTCATTAGGTTGAAAATTATAACCAAAACAACACCAAACCAATGAAATTATTTAAATGAGGCATACTGAATATGTCAACAGTATGTTGCTTTTAAAAACTGTAACAGAATATTTAATGATAAACTCCTCCTCCCCTCTCCCCGATCCATACTCCAACTAATCCATACTCATTAGTTCAGCCTATGTGATCTTTTTATGGTGAAGCAGATAACATCGCTCCCCCATAAAGCCCTTCCCAGCCTTCACTGGTTATGAGGATGAAGTCCCTTGTCTGTATAACGGCCCTGGGGATCCAGGCCTGCCTCCCTCTCCAGCTTCAGCTCCTGCCAGCCTCCCCGACCTTGCTCTCCCTGCACTGGCCACAGGGGCCCTCTTTCAGCCTCACAGCCCTGGAAAGCTCTTGCTGGCTCTGGGTCTTCACTCACATCACTCTGATTGGAAGCTGCCTGCACCCTGCCCCGCGCTTTTCCTGGCAAAGACATGGTCACCTTAGAAGACTGTTTTAAACACTTCCCCAGAAAGCTATTCCCTAACCTCTCAGTCTAATCAGGTCCCCTTGTTTCCTGCCTCCCTGCATATTCTTTTTCCTTCCTCTCACTTCTCACAGTTTCTGACTCTGCACTTATTCCAATGATTATTTGTTGAATGCCAGTCTCCCCACCTGACTACAGGACTTAGCTCACACCTGGCATGTAGGAGAAGCTCCATAAATGTATGCTGAATAAACGCATGATATTATAATCAGTAAAAGTCAGGCTACAGTAAAATAAGTCAGAGAAAGACAAATACCATCTCACAGGTAGTATCTAAAAAATAAAAAAATAAACAATAAATAAATGAATGTGAATTTAGATACAGAGAACATATTGGTGGTTGCCAGAGGCATGGTGAGGGATGAGCAAAATGGGTGAAGGTAGTCAAAATAAAATAAGTAGGTCCTGGAGATGTAGGTACACCACAGTGACTCTTGCTAATAACACTGTACTGAATATTTGAAAATTTCTATGAGAGTAGATCTTAAAAGATCTCATCACATGGAAAAAAATTTTGTAACCATGTATGGTGACGGATGTTAACTAGACTTACTGTGGTGATCATTTTGAAATATATTCATATGTTGAATCATTATGTTGTACACCTGAAACTAATATAATGTTATATGTCAATTATATCTCAATAAAAAAGACAAGTTATTAAATGGCAGCTGTAATAGGATTTCATATCAATAAAAATATGTATATGTATATAATCATAACTTACTGGGGCCTAGAAAAAGAAAAGACCAGAAGAAAATCCAAGCTGCTAACAGCAACTATCTCTGTGTCATGATTTTACTTTTCTTCGTTTATCCAGACTTTCTACAGGGAACATATCAAACTTTCAAAATCAAGAGAACATTTATTTTTTTAAAAATAGTAAAAAGCCAAAGCAATCTTGAGGGGAAAAAACAGAGCTGGAGGAATCAGACTCCCTGACTTCAGACTATACTACAAAGCTACAGTAATCAAGACCATATAGTACTGGCACAAAAACAGAAATATAGATCAATGGAACAAGATAGAAAGCCCAGAGATAAACCCACGCACCTATGGTCAACTAATCTATGACAAAGGAGGCAAGGATATACAATGGAGAAAAGACAGTCTCTTCAATAAGTGGTGCTGGGAAAACTGGACAGCTACATGTAAAAGAATGAAATTAGAACACTCCCTAACACCATACACAAAAATAAACTCAAAATGGATTAAAGACCTAAGTGTAAGGCAGACACTATAAAACTCTTAAAGGAAGACACAGGAAGAACACTCTTTGACATAAATCACAGCAAGATCTTTTTTGAGCCACCTCCTAGAGTAATGGAAATAAAAACAAAAATAAACAAATGGGACCTAATGAAACTTAAAATCTTTTGCACAGCAAAGGAAACTATAAACAAGACGAAAAGACAACCCTCAGAATGGAAGAAAATATTTGCAAACGAATCAACACACAAAAGATTAATCACCGAAATATATAAATAGCTCATGCAGCTCAATGTTAAAAAAACAAACAACCCAATCCAAAAATGGGCAGAAGACCTAAATAGACATTTCTCCAAAGAAGACATACAGATGAGCAAGAAGCACATGAAAAGCTGCTGAACATCACTAATCATTAGAGAAATGCAAATCAAAACTACAATGAGGCATCGCCTCACACGGCTTAGAATGGGCATCATCAGAAAATCTACGAAAGAACAAATGCTGGAGAGGGTGTGGAGAAAAGGGAACCCTCTTGCACTGTTGGTGGGAATGTAACTTGATACAACCACTATCGAGAACAGTATGGAGGTTCCTTAAAAAACTAAAAATAGAATTACCATATGACCCAGAAATGCCACTACTGGGCATTTAGCTAGAGAAAACCATAATTCAAAAAGACACATACACCCCAATGTTCATTGCAGCACTATTTACAATAGCCAGGTCATGGAAGCAACCTAAATGCCCATTGACAGACAAATGGATAAAGAAGATGTGCTACGTATATACAGTGGAATATTACTCAGCCATACAAAGGAACGAAACTGGATCATTTGTAGAGATGTGGATGGACCTAGAGGCTGTCATACAGAATGAAATAAGTTAGAAAGAGAAAAATAAATATCATATATTAACGCATATATATAGAACCTAGAAAAATGGTACAGATGAACTGGTTTGCAAGGAAGAAATAGAGACACAGATGTAGAGAACAAACGTATGGACACCAAGGGGAGAAGCGGGGTTTGGGGGGTGGTGGTGGGATGAATTGTGAGATTGGGATTGACATATATACACTAATATGTATAAAATAGATAACTAATAAGAACCTGCTGTATAAAAAAATTTAACTTAATTTAATTTAAAAAATAGTAAAAACTAAAGCCCTTGGTCTGAGTTTCCATTCTTTTTTTTTTTTTTTTTTTTTTTTTGAGTTTACTTTCTTGAAAACAGTTTGACCTTGGGAACACTCAGCTCTTCACAGACTCTTCCTTATAAATGGGGGTAAGGATACCTCCCCTAATTATCTCAAAGAAGAATTAATACAATAATGTATATTTAAAGTTTTGAACACATTTCAGTAATTACTCTGGGTAATTACTTTTGGAGCATGCGAGGCAAACTCTGTGCAGGGTGATGGGCATTTGCCCAGTGGTTGTGTAATTTGCAAATACCACAAGGAGTTGACATTTCTTTGAGTAGCTGGAACCTGATCCTTTTGACCAGCATATTGACAGTTGTCACCACCAGCAAGGTGGAAGCTGGAGGCCTTGGAATGCAGCAGGAGAGCCCACCATGGGAAGAAAGGTGGGAGGAATTTCAAAGAAACAGGGACATCTCCTCTCCTTTCCCCAAGACCAAATGCTAGGGAACAGAGGGCCTCCAGAACCCCAGCACGAGTTTCCAGCAGAGGTCAGAAGAGCTCAAGTTGAAACATGGAGTTATTGGGACAGGTGGCATTTTTCATGCTGAATAACTCAACTTGGTAGACTCTTTCTGCATGCTCTTGGCAAAAATCCAAGCGATTATGGGCATTCTCTTTGGGTTCTTTCTCCTCAACTTTTGCTTACTGAATGTAACTTCAGAGAAGAGCTACTCTGACTCTGATAGAAGATGGCAGCTCACCCAGCTGATCCCATAAATATTTATCTAGTATTTATAATGTTAGGCACTATGCTAGGAGCAGAGGCCAAAACGGATGAACAGAGCAGTACATGATCCAGCCACTATGATCTTTTGGTCATAAAGTTCCCTCAACCTCCCCCAGCACTGCCCACTTCATAACTCTTTGCTTTATGTCCCTACTCTATCCATTTTAGCATTGATCCCTCTGAACTGCATCCACTCACCTTAGAGCCTATCCCCATTCACCTTCAATCGCCTTGAGAACAAAGATCGAACTTTGAATCCGCATCTGTAGTACAAGTCTGTTATATATGGTGCTCAGTGAATGAACAAATGATCTAACTGCCTGAATAATTTCATAAGCAAATGCCAATAAAATGGTGAAGCTTGCCTAGAAAGCAAATGTTCAACAAGGCTTCATGCTTTGCAACCTGAATAGAAATGTGTGCTATCTTTTGCATGTGTGTCCTTTCTACAGTAAATAGGCTGTAGGTGAAAGAAAAAAGGTAAAGGAAATAGGGAGCTGTTTCTCTGAGGCTCTCCCTGACACACATGTATCTCTGGTACAGATGCTTCAGTGCCCTCAGAGAAGTTCACAGCTCACAGAATTCCAAGACACTAAGAGATATTCCCAAGAGAAGTAATTGCATTTATTGAAGGATATCATCAAAGACCTAGGTCATCCCTACCCCCAATTATCTGAACACAAGGTATAAAACTGCACAAAACTGGTATATACAGTAGCTTACATCAATGAGGGATAGCCAGAATGGTGAGGGCTGTATTCTGAAGAATGGGGGAAGGAATTAGAAGTGATTAACTCAGAGGAGACAAAATTCAGAGGAGGTGTAATAGCAGGCTTCAAATATCAGAGTGACCAGGGTAAGAAAAGAGGTGATACTTTTTCCTTATGACTCCCAAGGTCAAAGCTAGGCCCCACGGGTAAGTATGAGAGAGAGACAGGTTCTTGGCTCAACAGAAAAGATACATGTCAGAAAATTACCATAAATGATGCAAGTTTGTAACTCAAGGTCAAAGGCAGTAACACATAACAGAACTGCCTTTGAAATGCTGCTTTCAAAGTTTACAAAAAGAGTGCTGGATATGCATGCTGAGGATATAAAACTGAAGCATTTAGTTCCCTGTCTACTAGGAAAGACTGCTAAACCTAACATCCTATGTGAGCGCTCTTCTCAAATTGATGGACTTGTGGCCCTCTGAATGAGCCTTGGCTTTTCAGCACCTTACCTTGCTCATAACGGCTCTACTTAGCTTGAATGTACTTTTGACCTATTCAAGTCCGCAAGGCCCAGCTAACATCTCTGGAATGAAGAGTCCATGGGTCACTGTGGGCCACAACAATCCCTCCATTCTTCGAAACTCTCATCACCAGGGTCCCTCTACTTTGATGTTTTTGTACTTGTCATTTCAACTGTTCAAGGATTTATGTTTTGCCCTCCAATTAGATTCTAGACTCCTTAAAGGAAGATGCTATATGCTTTTAGTCTACAGGGACTAACACGGTCTCTTGCAGTTAACAGGCCCTCAGTACATGTCTACGGATCTGGTGCTGCTGGATTCAAGCCAGAGAATGGCAGGAGCCCATTCTGTCAAGGTCTTGGAAAACATCTGTGTTTTTTCAGCTCAGCATTTGCCATCCATCACAGAGGAGAATGAAACAGAAAGAAGTCAAGTAAAGTACAAGGTCATGTGCAGGAGCCCATTCTCCAAGGTTGGAATGTTCTTCCCCTCTCTCCAAACAGCAGACCAGATGGTCTCCTAAATCTTGGTTTTTGTGGTTTAACTCTAATTACAATGTTAATTAGCAATGAGTTCAGTGATTCAAAATAACTAGTAGATTCTTTCCAAGGAGTCGAGATTTTTTTCCAGCTCTCACTATGAATAGGGTGGCTTTGTCATCAGCCCTGCTCTTGCTTCCTGTATTATAACTGCTTAGCTGTTTAGAAAATGAAATGAGCCCAAGACTACCAAGCCTAGCTGAAAGCTACGAGCGCTCCAGGAGACAGGATGTAGCAGCAGCCAGATGGCTAAGTAGCCCCCAATAAAACGGCAGTCAAATTGGGAGACTCAAATCAAAAAAGGTTCCTCGATTGTGCAAATGCCACATGCCAGGTGTTGAACTCAGAGGTGCACATGTGTTTGCCTAGTTGTTGTGGTTGAGGAGAAACCCTTACAAGTAAGTCCCTGGGATCATAAAGGTTGGAAAAAACTTTTCAAGGTCATCTGATCCAGACCTTTCCAAATGCACAAAGGCCCCATCCAAAGAGCTCACCCAGGGGCAGAGTCAAGATGGCGTACTAGGAGGATGCGGAATTCGCATCTCCTCACAACTAGGGCACCTACCAGACACTGGTGGGGGACCACGGACACCTAAGGGGATGGGAGGAACCCCCAGGGACCGGGTAGGACATGGGGTCGGTGGGGAGTGAAGGGTGAGGAGAAGTGGAGGCGGGAGGGGACTGGGGCCCCTGAGGAGTGGGGAGGGAAGGGATCCCATGCCAGAAGGGGGAAATAGGGGAATCACTGGGAGGGAGGAGGATCAAAAGGGAGCATGGCCAGGTTTCCCCTGCCCATGTGGGCCCCCAGGAACCTGCTGAGATCCCGGGCCTGATCTCTGCCCACCAAGGCCCCCTCCAGCCACGTGGGTCCTGAGGGAGTGGGAGGGAGGGAAGGGGGAGAAAAAGTAAAGCCCGGACCTCTGGGACCAGCACCCCTGAGGGGTAGCAGGGGGAGGGGAGGCGCTCCTACACCCAGTGGGACCCACTCACGGTTAGGGGTCCAGCAGCGATGGGGGGAGACCCTAGGGGAGATAGCGGGGGAGGGACGCAAAGGAAGAGAACCCGGCCAGTACTTTCCCTGTCAACTTAGGCACCAGGGGAGCCCGTTGGGCTCCCAGGCCTAATCTACTCTGCCCTGGGAGCCTCCCTCTTGCCGCACAGAACACAAGCCCTGCCCCTACCCCCCACCCAGGGCCCTACCTCTACACTAGGAGACCCCCTCCATCGTGCTGGGACTAAACCCCCCCACACACCCCCTCACTCAGGGCCCTACCTCCAAACTCGGGAACTCCACACTCTTGAGACCCTCCATCCAACGTGCTGCCTCTCCCCTTCCCTGCAGGTCCTAAGTAGAGGCTCCGTCCCACGCTTGAACGTCAACCTGCCTAGGCCCCGCCCCACACTCAAATGTCACTCCCCCAATCGGTCTAGGTCCTGCCCCACACTAAACCCCGCCCCTGCCTAAGTTCCACCCCCACCTAAACTCGGCCCCCATAGCCGAGGGGTTCTGTTTTACCTTGTTGATTTATTGTTGTTGATTCTTTTATATTTTTATTTTTCCTAATAAATCTTTTATTTTTCTAATGTTATTTTATTCTTTATACTTTGTTATTGTTCTCTCCTTTTGGCTTGTTCCACCCTCCCCTTTTTGTCTTTTCTTTTTATTTTTCTGTTGTGGTTTTATTTCACCTTGTTGCAGTTGTTTCAGTTATAGCTTTATTTTTCCTAATATATTTTTTATCCTTCTAATTTTATTTTGTTTTTCATTCTTTGATATTGTACTGCTCCTTTTTTCATTTCTTTCTTTCTTTCTTTCTTTCTTTTTTATCACACCACATAGCTTTGCAAGATCTTGGTTCCCAGGCTGGAGGTTGGGCCGGAGCTCCTGTGGTGAGAGCTCTGAGTCCAAACTGCTGGACTAACAGAGAACCTCAGACCCCAGGGAATATTAATCAGAGTGAGGCCTCCCAGAGGGCCTCATCTCAGCACCAAGACCCAGCTCTATCCAACTGCCTGGAAACTCCAGTGCTGCACATCTCAGGCGAAACAACCAGTAAGCCAGGAATACAGCCCCACCCATCAAAAAGAGAAAAAAAAAAAAAGAACTGACAAAAAAATATGTTACGGATGAAGCAGCAAAGTAAAAACCTACAAGACCAAATGAATGAAGATGAAATAGGCAACCTACATGAAAAAGAACTCAGAGTAATGATAGTAAAGATGATCCAAAATCTCAGAAATAGAATGGAGAACATACAAGAAACATTTAACAAGGATCTAGAAGAACTAAAGAGCAAACAAACAGTGATGAACAACACAATTACTAAAATTAAAAACACTCTAGAGGGGGAGACTGGTTCAAGATGGCGGAGTAGAAGGACGAGCCCTTACTCCCTCCTGGGAGAGCACTGGAATCACAACTAACTGCTGAACAATCATCGACAGGAAGACACTGGAACTCACCAAAAAAGATACCCCACATCCAAAGACAAAGGAGAAGCTGCAGTGAGGTGGTAGGAGGGGCACATCACAATAAAATCAAATCCCATAACCGCTGGGTGGGTGACTCACAGACTGGAGAACACTTATACCACAGAAGTCCACCCACTGGAGTGAAGGTTCTGAGCCTCACATCAGGCTTCATAACCTGGGGGTCAGGCAACGGGAGAAGGAATTCCTAGAGAATGAGACTTTGAAGGCTAGCAGGATTTGATTGCAGAACTTTGACAGGACTGGGGGAAATAGAGACTCCACTCTTGGAGGGCACACACAAAGTAGTGTGTGCAGAAGGACCCAGGGGAAGAAGCAGTGACCCCATAGAAGACTGGACCAGACCTACCTGCTAATGTTGGAGGGTCTCCTGCAGAGGTGGGGGGTTGCTGTGTCTCACTGTGAGGACAAAGACACTGGCAGCAGAAGTTCTGGGAAGTACTCCTTGGCGTGAGCCCTCCCAGAACCCGCCATTAGCCCCACCAAAGAGCCCGGGCAGGCTCCAGTGTTGGGTCGCCTCAGGCCAAACAACCAACAGGGAGGGAACCCAGCCCCACGCATCAGCAGACAAGCGGATGAAAGTTTTACTGAGCTCTGCCCACCAGAGCAACAGCCAGCTCTACCCACCACCAGTCCCTCCCATCAGGAAACTTGCACAGGCCTCCTAGATAGCCTCACCCACCAGAGGGCAGAAGCAAGAAGAACTACCATCCTGCAGCCTGTGGAGCAAAAAGCACATTCACAGAAAGACAGAAAAGATGAAAAGTCAGAGGGCTATGTACCAGGTGAAGGAACAAGAAAAAACCCCAGAAAAACAACTAAATAAAGTGGAGATAGGCAACCTTCCAGAAAAAACATTCAGAATATGATCGTGAAGATGATCCAGGACCTCGGAAAAAGAATGGAGGCAAAGATACAGAAGATGCAAGAAATGTTTAACAAAGACCTAGAAGAATTAAAGAACAAACAGAGGTGAACCATATAATAACAAATGAAAAATACACTAGAAGGAATCAACAGCAGAATAACTGAGGCAGAATGGGTAAGTGACCTGGAAGACAGAATGGTGGAATTCACTGCTGCGGAACAGAATAAAGAAAAAAGAATGAAAAGAAATGAAGACAGGCTAACAGACTTCTGGGACAACATTAAATGCAACAACATTCACATTATAGGGGTCCCAGAAGGAGAAGAGAGAGAGAAAGGACATGAGAAAATATTTGAAGAGATTATAGTCAAAAACTTCCCTAATATGGGAAAGAAAATAGCCACCCAAGTCCAGGAAGCACAGAGAGTCCCATACAGGATAAACTCAAGCTGAAACATGCCAAGACACATACTTATCAAATTGGCAAAAATTAAAGACAAAGAAAATTATTGAAAGCAGCAAGGGGAAAACGACAAATAACATACAAGGGAACTCCCATAAGGTTAACAGCTGATTTCTATGCAGAAACTCTACAAGCCAGAAGACAGTGGCATGACATATTTAAACTGATGAAAGGGAAGAACCTACAACCAAGATTACTCTACCCAGCAAAGGATCTAATTCAGATTTGATGGAGAAATCTAAAGCTTTACAGACAAGCAAAAGCTAAGAGAATTCAGCACCACCAAACCAGCTCTAAAACAAATGCTAAAGGAACTTCTCTAAGTGGGCAACACAAGGGAAGAAAAGGACCTACAAAAACAAACCCAAAACAATTAAGAAAATTGTAACAGGAACATACATATCAATAATTACCTTAAAGGTGAATGGATTAAATGCTCCACCAAAAAGACAAAGGCTCGCAGAATGGATACAAAAACAAGACCCATATATATGCTGTCTACAAGAGACCCACTTCAGACCTAGGGACACATACAGACTGAAATGAGCAAATGGAAAAACTTCCAACAAACAAAACTCCAGGACCAGATGGCTTCACAGGAGAATCCTATCAAACATTTAGAGAACAGGTAACATTACACCCTTCTCAAACTCTTCCAAAAAACTGCAGACAAAGAAACACTCCAACACTGTTTATGAGGCCACCATCACCCTGACACCAAAACCAGACAAAGATACTACAAAAAAAGAAAATTACAGACCAATATCACTATGAATACAGATGCAAAAGCACATATATACAATGCAATATTACTCAGCCATAAAAAGAAACGAAACTGAGTTATTTGTAGTGAGGTGGATCGACCTAGAGTCAGTCATACAGAGTGAAGAAAGTCAGAAAGAGAAAAACAAATACTGTATACCAACACATATATATGTAATCTAAAAAAATAATGGTTCTGATGAACCTAGGGGTGGGACAGGAATAAAGACAGAGACCTAGAAAATGGACTTGAGGACATGGTTTGGGGGAAGGGTAAAGTGGGACAAAGTGAGAGAGTAACATTTATATATATACACTAGTAAATGTAAAACAGATAGCTAGTGGAAAGCAGCTGCATAGCACTGGGAGATCAGCTCAGTGCTTTGCAAGCACCTAGAGGGGTGGGATAGGGAGGGTGGTAAGGAGACACACAAAGGAGTGGATATGGGGATATACGTATGCATATAGCTGATTCACTTTGTTATACAGCAGAAACTAACACAAGATTGTAAAGCAATTATACTCCAATAAAGATGTTAAAGGAAAAAAGAAAAAAAAAAGAAAGAAAGGAAGAAAAAGAGTTCATTGAAGTTCTATTCAAACATTTCCCATAAAGGAAATTCATGACCTCCAGAGGTAGCTTAATTAGAGACCACTATTATTAGAGTTTGTTATTCCTAATATGCTCATTATCTCACTTCAACTCCCACTTACTGGTTCTTGCTATACTCTCTGGAACCAAGCAAAAAAAAATAGATCTCCTCATCCATGGGATAACTCTTTCAAATAATTAAGGAGGCTTTCAAGTCCCCCCTATATCTTAATTTCTTTAAATATCTCCCAGGTACTTAATTGTTCATTACTTGATTTAATGTCAAATTTCTTCACTTAGCCTACCCACATGTTTCCCTCAGGGAATCTGTTCCCTGGGTTCCATACCACATGACCCCACCCCCTAGTCACATTTGACTGGTCCAGGGGTGGATGCTTGACACAAGCACAGCCACCCATTGGCATCCTGTATCATCAGTCTGGCAAGAAAAGATGAGCTGGGCCAATCAGACTGCTCTCCTGGAAATGGGAACTGAGTAGCCTAGAGACGGTTGTCATTTAACTATGGGCTGTTTAGCTGCAGGGCTATGCAGAGTCAAGGCAGAAGCAGCCATTCAGGGCCAAGGGCAAGGTGAGTAAGCAAAGGAAGGAAGCTTTTTAGGAAAGGTAGTCTACTGGACCAGATACAGAGAGAATCATACACCCCGTGAGGAAGAGAGATTGAGATGAGAAAGGGGCTTTCCTGCCTTTCCCAAGACTCAAGTTGCAGCTCTTCTGGGATCCTAGGGATCTTCAGCCTTTCCATAAAGGATGAGGAAAACTGAGAGAATCTATTCCTTGCACCCCTAAGATGCCAGACTTGAAGCCCTCTCTTTTCCAGTGTCTCTCTTCTTAGAGGGCAGTCATACATTTCCAGGCTGTTCCAAATGTGGACTTTTTCAATTGTGTTTGATGTAGATTATAAAAAGTTAATGAACAGAAATCTCCATTAAATAGAGGTGGGAGACCAGAAGGGGGAGCCCTCATGCCCTGCGACTATAGCAGAACACAAGAAGAAGAAAGACTCCTCTTCTTTCCTGGCAGGGACTCAGCCAATGCAAAGCCATGGCCTTTTTGTTTACTACAGTGTTCCCAATTTCCTTTTCTCTCTATAAAAGTGTTCTCCTTCCCTTGCTGTGCAGAGATTTTCGCGTGGCTCTCCATGTTTGCAAACCCCGAATTGCAATTCTCTGCTGATCCCAAATAAACCCATCTTTTCTAGAGAAATATCTGGCAATCTATTTATTTCAGGTCAAATATATAAAATATATATTATAAAGTCTCTCTAAGTGAAACAAGTTAGAAAGGAAGTGTGACAATAACAACGATAACTGTATACTCACTGTATACAATGTACTGCACTAGATACAAGGCTATGGTAGCAACCCTCAAGGAGTTTAGAGTCTAGTGGGGTAGGTGAGCAGTCACGTAAAGCTGACTGTATCTGCTCAAGTTAAAGATGAAGGACCTAGAGATTATCATACTAAGTGAAGTAAGCCAGACAGAGAAAGACAGGTATCATATGATATTGCTTATATGTGGAATCTTTGAACGCATATACAAAACAGATATAATGAACTTATATACAAATGAACTTTTATATACAAAACAGAAATAGACCCACAGACATAGAAAACAAACTTATGGTTACCAAAGGGGAAGAGGGAAGATAAATTAGGAGCTTGGGATTAACATATGCGTACTACTATATATAAAATAGATAACCAACAAGGACCTACTGTGTAGCACAGGGAACTATACTAAATATTTTTTAACAACCTATAAAGGAAAAGAATCTGAGAAAGAATACATATATAATGTATAAATGAATCACTTTGTTGTACAGCAGAAACTAACAACACTGTAAATCAATTATACTCCAATAAAAACTTTTTAAAAATACATATATATATAACTGAATCACTTTGCTGTACACCTAAAACTAAAACAACAGTGTAAATCAATTATGCTTCAATATAAAATTAAAGTTTTAAAAAAAGATGGAGGGGAGTGGAGTAGTAAGGAAGCTTTCATTTTTTCTTTTCTTCCTTTCTGTATTATCAGATTTTTACAACAAAATATATGCATGACTTTTTTATATTAAAAAATATTATCAGGACAAGAAAATTATGACTCATTTTTTGTTTTCATCCTTATACTTTTGACTATAAAAAAGACTTTGAATTTTTTTAACAAATGAAGAAGAACTTAATGAGAAATTTAAGATAAAATATGAACAGAAACAAATCAAGAAGTATGGGGAAAGATTAGCCCTGACTGAGGAGTTCCAGGAAGATGTGGTGAGATGGAGCCATTCAGTAGGGCTGCGAAGGAAGGAAAAATAAAACAGGGGGGTGTGTGAGGGGAAGATCCTCCAGGGAGATGCAAAAGAACCAGCCAGGACAGAAAGGCGTGAAACAAGGCAGCAAGTTCAGAGTCAGCAATCCAGCGTGGCTGAGCAATGACTGCAGGGCAGGGAACACCAGAATGGCTGTTTGGCCCATGTGTGAAAGGTCTTGAATGCCCAGCCAAGGAGAGACAGCGCCAGAGTTTTGCTTAAGGTGCAGCAAAGAGAAGGGAAACAAAGACTTTAGAGGCAGGGTCAGTGGTCGAGAAGGCATTGCAATACCAGGGTGTTTTTAAAGTTCCTTTTCAAAAACTGACAGTTTTGTGCATGCTAAGTTAGCAAAGTGAAAGTTGAATTGTGTCATAAACACGTTTGGTATCACCTTGAAATGCGTTTCAAGGCCCCTGTGTCTATATATCTTTTCTATCCATTTCATTTATTTTAAGCTGACATTCAGGATGTTTGACGGCAGAATTGAATTAGAGCATTTCTTTTTTTGTCCAAACCTGATTTTTAATTTTTTTATTGAAGTATAGTTGATTTACAGTGTTTCAGGTGTACAGTGAAGTGATTCAGTTATACATATATATCTATTCTTTTTCAGATTCTTTCCCACTGTAGGTTATCGTAATATACTGAATATAGTTCCCTGTGCTATACAGTAGGTCCTTGTTGTTTATCTATTTTATAGATAGTAGTGTTTTTCTGCTAATCCCAAATTCCAAATTTATCCCTCCCCTACTTTCCCCTTTGGTAACCATAAGTTTATTTTCTATATCTGTGGGTCTATTTCTGTTTTATAGATTAAGTTCATCTGTATCATTTTTTTAGATTCTACATATAAGTGATATCATATGATATTTTTCTGGTTTTTCACTTGGGGGTAGGGCCAAAGGATGGGGGATTGTATGAGAACCCAGTAACCAAATAAGTCTATGTAGCTGAAGGTGGAGGTGGGGTCATAATGTAGAGTATCAAAAAACTTCATCTGTACTTTGACCAGGCAGAGGTGATGGTGGGCACATGCTGGAACTTCAAGGAGGTTCTGCAGCTTAAACTTGTTCCACATGTGAATACTACACTCTTCCCTGAAACAGGAGTTGTTGAATTATTGCCAACTTAGCTTCGGTCAACTGAAAAGATGTACCTCTCTAATGTGAGCCCATATGGACTTACAAAAACATTCAGGGGTCAAAGTTCAGCCCCATCCAGCCTAGAAACCAGACCTTGAACCAAACCAACAGACCAGTTTATTCTAGTCCATGGACAACTTTCTATCTACCTGGATGGCAGTTTGAGGCATTCAGTGGGGTTGAAACAGCCTGTCAAGAGATTCTTCACTTCCAGATTCAAAGATTGCTTACAGAAGGGTGAGCCACAGTCATTGAACGTGATCCACCTTATTTCACTGAATAATCTTGTTTTATTTCCCAATAAACGGTCCATTTGTGGAAACAACTGTTTGAGAATCTTACTGTCCACACAAGAGATCATGAAACAGAGCTAAGGCAGAGGCAGGGAAATAGGGGTGCGCACAGGGAAGGGCAGAGATGCCATTTCAGAGGTAGGAATTACCATATTTGATGACCACGTATAGAGACTGAGAGAGAACAAAGATGGCACTTTCACTCAGTCAACAATTAGGCACTGCGTGCCCACTATGTGCTCAACACAGGGCTGGGTGTGGAGGTTACAACTATGAAAAAGACATCGTGTCACTCACTCTCTGGTAGACATTTCAGATAAGTGGGCAAGAAATTACAACAAAGTGGGGGAAACAGATGATGCAGTGGAGATAGCTAGAAGGGGGACTCTAACCTAGTCAGGAGGTATCAAAAAAGACTTCCAAGAGGAATCACTATTAAAGTTAAGACCTAACAGAGGTACAGTATAAAAATCATCCATGTGAATGGAAGATCACAAGGGAAGGCGAATCAAGGGATGTGCCCTGCGGGACTTCCCTGGCGGTCCAGTGGTTAAGACTCCGTGCTTCCACTGCAAGGGGCATGGGTGCAATCCCTGGTCAGGGAACTAAGATCCTGCAGGTTGCATGGTGCAGCCAAAAAACAAACAAAAAACAAGGGATGTGCCCTGAGTTAGACTTTGCAGATTCAAATCGTGGCTCTGCCCTTTGCCAGCTGTGTGACCTTGGGCAAGTTACTAATTCACTTTGTGTCTCATTGTCCTTATACATTAAATGGGAATAAGGATTCCTTTTTCACAGGGCTACAGTAAGGACCAAATTGAGCAAACAAAGTTCTTGGCATAGTGACTGGCACATGGTAAGTGCTGAGTGAATGGTAGCACTTTATTATTAAGAAGGAACAGCATGTGCGAAGGCTGAAAGGTAAGAAAGAACACGGTAAGTCCAGGGAGAGTAGTTCGGTGTTGCCAGAGTGAGTGACATGTGTTGGAGGAATGGTAAATGATAAGCCTGGAGAGAGAAGCAAAGGTAAGATGGGCGAGGCTCTTTGAATAAGGCTTAGATGGGCAACAGCGTACACAGTGATGTCATTAAACAAGACACGGGGGCTGCCCTGGTGGCGCAGTGGTTGAGAGTCTGCCTGCCGATGCAGGGGACACGGGTTCGTGCCCCGGTCCGGGAAGATCCCACATGCCGCGGAGCGGCTGGGCCCGTGAGCCATGGCCACTGAGCCTGTGCGTCCGGAGCCCGTGCTCTGCAACGGGAGAGGCCACAACAGTGAGAGGCCCGCGTACCGCATGAAAACAAAACAAAACAAAACAAGACACGGACTTGGAGAGAAATCCAGAGCATTCTTCTGGGGCCAAAGTCACAACGATTACTCGACAGCAATCTTACGACCACTTTCCTGAGGTGCATGTGTTTCCCAGAGTGAAAAACAATGAAGATGAGATTCAACTAAAAGCTATAAATGTTGGGTCAATGAATGAGAAGCAGCCAAGGATCAGGGGCGGTAGGAAACAAGACCAATGCTTGGACCAATGCTTTTAGAGGAATGGGGCAGAGGTGAACAACATGGCCAAAGGAAAGGGCACCTTCTCAGGATGAAGGAGGAATTTTATTGGCCTCCCGTTTTGGACCCTGACACTTACTCACATGTGATGAAACCACTCCCTTTCTCTGTGTCTTAGTAAATAGGGAGGCGATCTAGATTGGTCATTCTCAACCTAGGAACCTCAGAAGCCCAGGAATCCATGAAGGTGCTAGCTGACGTTCACAGTCTATTCTCGACATACTTCATATGACCTCAAGGCAATACTAGTTCTTTCAAGCTGATCCAAAGCTTCAGTGGACAATGCATACCTTTATTTGATTTATAATAACCAGGAGAATACATTAACTATAACTTACTAAATCCAGTCTGTTCTTTTAAAAAATTCAAAATATATAATCAAAGAGGAGCTGGTGGTAAAAAATGTACGAAAACAATGGACCAAAAGATTGCAAAGGTCATTCTACATCTAACATTCTAGAATCCTCCTCTCACCTGCTGCCAGATATCTGGTCAATAGAGGTCTATGTCCTCAAGGTTAAAAACGTTGAATTTGTAGTCAGATGGGCCTAGGTTCAATTCCCATCTCTCACTTGCTAGCTGACTGACCCTGACCAAATTACTTCACCTCTTTAAATCTCAATTTTGTAATAACTTAATTGAGATTAAAACAGCATTTTCCTGACAGAGTTGTGGCGAGGAGTGAAAAGATACAGACTTGAGTCACTGGCAGACCCCTTCCTGACCTTTGCCATCGCTGCATACAAGCTAAAATATAAGTTAGGTCACGTTTTTCTTTAACTCAGTCTTTGGTTTCACTGAATGGACTGTAACAGGAAACAATAAATTGCTGCCTTAAGTGGAAAACCAGTATCACCGTAAATTGACATCAACCATAAGAATAACACCAATAAAAATCGTACCGAAACGTTTTTCTCAGTAAATAACAATTAAACTTTTGTTAAATGCTAGCTAAATCGACAGACGAATGGATAAAGAAGAGGTGGCACATATATACAATGGAATATTACTCAGCCATCAAAAGAAACGAAATTGAGTTATTTGTAGTTTGGTGGATGGACCTAGAGTCTGTCCTACAGAGGGAAGTAAGTCAGAAAGAGAAAAACAAATACTGTATGCTAACACGTATATATGGTGCACAGAAAGGTTCTGAAGCACCTAGGGGCAGGACAGGAATAAAGACGTGGATGTAGAGAATGGACTTGAGGACACGGGGAGGGGGAAGGGTAAGCTGGGATGAAGTGAAAGAGTGGCATGGACATATATACACTACCAAATGTAAAACAGATAGCTAGTGGGAAGCAGCCACATAGCACAGGGAGATCAGCTCGGTGCTTTGTGACCACCTAGAGGGGGGGACAGGGAGGGTGGGAGGGAGACGCAAGAGGAAGGGGATATGGGGATATATGTATACGTATACCTGATTCACTTTGTGATACAGCAGCAACTAACGCAACAATGTAAAGCAATTATACTCCAATAAAGATGTTAAAAAAAGAATTCTACCTAAATATTATTTTCTGCTGAGAACTCGGTGCCTGAGGCTGCCCTCTGTTAAAATCAAGATTAGCATGTATAAGAATGGAGTTAAAAACACAGCAACTTCAAACTGAGGCTTTCTGGGGACTTTCCTGGTGGCCAGTCCAGTGGTTAAGAATCGGTCTTGCAACGCAGGGGACGCGGATTCGATAACTGGTCGGGGAACTAAGATCTCACATGCCACAGGGCAACGAAGCCCGTGGGCCACAACTAGAGAGCCCGCATGCCGCAACTACAGAGCCCACATGCTCTGGAGCCCACACACCACAACTAGAGAGCCCACGTACCACAACTAATGAGCCCACGCCCCCGCACGCCACAGCTAGAGTGAAGCCTGCGTACTGCAACGAAGAGCCTGTGCTGCACCAAAAGATCCCGCGTGCCGCAATTAAGACCAACGCAGCCAATAAACAAATAAATAAATGACCGAGGATAACTGCTAGGACAGGGAAATACGGTGGGAGAAGCATCAAATCTGGTCAAGGGTCCTGAAGGATGAAAGGAGGCGAAAGAATTTGACCCTAGGAGGGCAGGCTTAAAAGGGAGAGCCAAGGACGGGAGGCAGGTGGTGCAAGGAGAAATACCAGCAAAGCACGTGCATGCTCACACAAACAGGACACCGGAGACCTCCAGACACGAAGATGGGAAACAGAATGGTAAATCCAAACACTTCCTGCATTCCATGGGCTTCTGGGGCCTCCGAATGTCCTAGAGTTCTAAGGTGCTAGCGTTGAGATGTAATGAGATTTGACCAAAACGTTTTAAAGGTAACAATGAAGCCGGGACAGCTGCTCCTTTGGCCTCCTGTTGGGCACCTCCTGCTGACCTGGTGTGCCTCGCCTGGCAGCCCGGCCAAGGCTGAACACACAAGTCCCAAGACCTCACCACCATCTCCCTACCTGTACAGTCACCAGGACCTGCCAGGGTAGAGGGGTCCTCGCATCTCACCAGACTGACACGAAGGGGAAAAGGGCATTTATCACCTGTCTTCCTCTCTCAGCTTAAGCCCTGGACCAAGGCCAGGACGGAAGGATGGCAGGGTGAGGGAAAGGAGAGGGACTTCACAACTCTGTGACATTGTTTCTGTTGTGATGAAGAATGTCGCTGTTGTATCAGTAAACAAAGGATGTTGCAGCCATCAAGCCATCAGCCACTGCAGCTGTCCTGACTATGCACCCTGCAGGGTTTCAGGAAGGAGAAAAGCAGGATACTGGCCCCAGATAGTTAAGGTGCATATCAAAGGAGTGACTTCATTGAGCCCAGGCTCTTGCATCTTCCCACAAATAGAGAAGCGCTAAATTCATTAACTTAAGATGTCTGGTTTCTTTAATGGACAGTAATCTTTTGATGTTTCAACTACCTGGTTTTTGTTGCAAAAACTCCTCCATATCCTGGCTCCTCCCCTAGTGCTTTGGAGCAGTCCCTTAGAGCTATCTGAGAGGCTGCCTCCCAGACTTATGTCCTCAGTTTTCTCCACCAAATAAAATATAATTCTCAACTTTCAGGTTGTGCATATTTTTTCAGTCGACAGTTGACACCACACATTGTTTTTTCAAAAAGCACGAATGAGAAACACCTCAAATTTAAGGCATCTTTTTTTGGGTCAGATTGCTGGTTCATTTTAGTGAACTATGTGTTTTTGAAACAGAATTCACATGGGGTACCTTATCCCATTTTCCTTCCCATGATGCGGTGGAACCACAGTACCAATGAAACCAGCTTTTGTCCTCTGGCTCCTGAAGCTTCTCTGTTGGTCCGATTGCTTCTCAGTCCTCCTCTATTCTCGACCTTGAATTCTCTTCTATAACCACTTGCTCTGAGCTCTGAGCCCTACTCTCTCTCTCGTTTGTTTTCTAGATCCCTAAATGCTCTGCCTTTTCCTCAGTCAACAAAATTTATTAATAAAGTTATCCTGTTATAACTTTAATAACAGAGCGCCCCCTCTCCAGCAGCCATAAATTCCCAGCGCAACTCCTCTGTGCTCCATCACCGTGAAGACTGAATAGCTTTTACGACATCACTGTAGGAAACAGAAATGTTGCCGGGGAGTGCAGAAACAGAAAGACATAAAAGCTCTGGTCACAATCCTCTGAGCCAAACTCCCACTCCATCAGGCAAATGAAGTTTCTCTTGTGCCCCATGGGGACTCTAAGATTACAATGGACATGGCTCTCACTCTTGATATTCTTTATGGTATGTGCTGTCAACCTGTGCTCTGTGGCCACTGGTGACCCATAAAAAGCCTTTACTGATTCACTGAAGAAGTATGGAGTCCTTGCTGTTCATAAGCTCCACCCTCAGTTCCTTTGTACAAAAACACTGTTTATTTTCATTGCACATAACACCATCTGAAATTACATTTTTATCTTGGTTTATTCTGTCTCTCTCAACAAAATATACACTCCAGGAAAACAAGGAGTTCATCGGGTTTGCCTAGAACTGCATCCCTGGTGTCTCATAGACAGTAGGTGCTTAATAAATATTTTTTGGATGGATGCAGAGTAAGACAAAGGTTCTGTCAGGACTACTCATTCCACTCAAGGATTTTACAGATGGAACAGTTGATGTTTTACGCCCTCATGTTTATAATACAATTATGACGCAGTTTTCTCTTGCACATAGATCTTTCTTCCCCCCATATTACATATTAGGCATCCTATCATTCCCATCTCCACCACACAAGTACCTCTCTTCCGTGCCTCTGTGAGGGGAATTTGGTCACACATGTTGGTGGCCAAGGTCCAAGGCATCGTAAGTACAGCTGGGCAATTTAACATGCTGGGAAAGTTTAAATACCGCTTTCCAAAGATTTCTAGGGCACCTAATTAAATTCAAACGTATTTAACGGCATTTACTCTACACCAAGAGTCCTGGTAAGCCTGGTAAGAAATAAGGAGCTTCAAACAGAATAGCATCACTTATTGGTTTATTGTATTGGGAGCCATAAGGGATTTTGTCTGACGGGAAAAGGGGGTTTCACAGATTTTTTAAAAAATGAAAACCATTTTTCTAGATAATACCTAAGCTCCTTTCATTTCTAACTTCCTACAGTTCTCCCATTTCCACTCAAAGACTCCAAGCCCTGCTTTCCCTATAACTTCTACACTTGTAAAATAGATCAATATATTTACCATGGAGCTCTGAATCTAATTTACATAAATCTGTATTTCTTTCAAAATGGGAATGTAACATTATACTATACTGATCCCATTCTTTCAAATCCTTTTTGATCTCTATAACAGATTTGTGAATTTTGTATGAGAGACTGTTTATCTCACATCCCCCAAATTGGCATTCAAGAAAGCTGTAATGCTGAGGTTTGTCCAAAATCTCACAGTACATTATGATTTAGCCAAGGCCAGATCCAATTCCTAACCTTGCCATCTTTGCCCTGGTTGAGGACGGCAAAATGGATGACCTTCCTCTCCAACCCACAGTAGGTACTACTAACCAACCACTGCCCTCCTTCCCACTGTGCCTAGAACCAACTTTATTTAGAAACCACTAGCAATCAGTGTCAGGTTGAAACGTGAGAGTTGAAGCCTATTTGCCTTCACTGCATTAACCAAATTCCCTGTGTAATTTAGGAAGCCTCTGGTGAAAAACTATACAGAGTGAAAACTACTGCTTGCAGAAGAAGGAGGAATGTTGGAGGGATACAAGGAAGGTGAGCTAGTAGAACAAGAGATGAGGTGAATTTTGAATTTTACATTCTGTAGTTGCCTGAAAGTCGTAAGACCTGGGTTTAATTTTCCTCTGGTTGCTGTAGGAAGCAGGGACGAATCATTGTCACCAGCACAAAACACTCAACTGCTACGTGCCAATGGTTGTTAATTACACTCCTTGCTTCTGTTAGAGGTAAATGACGATTTCAACCTCTCCCTGGGTGACCAGTGTGTACATATTCCATCCCTAATCCCTCCATGAAAACATTTAAATGATGTTTTTTACAATCAACCCAGCTCTAAATGCGGCAGTTGTAGAGGTGATGCGCTAACTCTGAAGTAACAGCTTACATAAACTCAAATGATCCTCAGTTATGGGAAAACAAATGTAGGTGCATCTCTTAGAATCTGTCTTTCTTTCTTGGGCGATTCATTCTTATTCTTAATTTTTTTTAAACGCCAAATAATAATAAAATTGATAACATACCTGAAGAGGTGAGTCATTTCACTTAAGATGTACTAATTGCATCTTTTGTATTTTCTCCCAATGAATAACTTTAAAAAGAGATGCTTCTTAAATTAGCACTTTAGCAGAAATAAAACCTATTTATTATTTGCTGGATAACTGGAACAAAAATAGAAATATGAGTGTGTCCAGACTGAGGACATTCCCAGAATCCCAACCTAAATAAAGGTTGCTGAGATCATCTGTGGCTGAGAACACCTTCCTTTTGAGTCCTATAAAGACATCACCCCCCCATCCCCCAAAAAGACTCTGTAAACTGGAAATAAACCATGTTCCCCTGCGCTGGTTAATCTCCGTGCCTAAACTGAGCAGATGAGGCATCAGCGTGAGTCTACAACTTGACATCACTGAATCTTTTCCTGTTTAATTGTACTTTGAAAGCAGACTGTATTCTCAGGCACACGTGGCCACCTGGTGTTTGGGAATTTGCCCATCTTGTTTGATAGAGGTAATCCAACTTGGAGGTCACTCACTTCAGCTTTCATTATGTCCTCCTCCCCCCGCCGATTATTCTTACTGTTATTGTTGCTGCTGTTGTTGGCTGCACCACACGGCTTGCGGGGTCTCAGTTCCCAGACCAGGGACTGAACCCAGGCTCCAGCAGTGAAAGCCTGGAATCCTAACCACTAGGCCACCGGGGAACTCCCCCCACACCCCAGATTATTCTTGAAGGTACATGTCTGGTACATCGTGGGCATCAGCAGCCCTTGTATTTTGACTCCTCTGGCCAATCCCCTAACTCAAGTCTCTCCAACTGGTTCATAATAGCTACTATTGATTAAGCATTATAATATGCTTGGCACTATCCTAAGAGCATTATAGATGTCATCTCACAAAAACCTTAAGTCTGAGGGGAGGTGCTGAGGTCATCTCCAGTTTACAAATGAGGAAACTAAGGCGGGGAGAGATGTAATAATTGTCATCCAGCTACTAAGTGGCAAAGCCTAGATTAAAAGCCAGGATCTAGAGCCTTTGCATCAGGTTCTATGCAACCTTGCCTCAAAGCCAATGACACGTCATTCAGACACCCAAGGAAAAGTAGTAGGTCCTGTCGTAGTCCTTCATCCATCCATATTGCTGTGCTGCACCAACCAAACATTTTAATATCAGGATCCAAAAACATCAAAGAGGTGATTTTCTTACTATTACCGACAACGGCTTAAAAGTCCAATGTCTTGCACATTTTTATTCTCGTGACCCAGCAGATGAAATTCTTTTCTGTGTTTGGGGAATTCTCTCCTCCTTAAGCATCTTGTTAGGAGGCACTGCCTTAAACGTGATGCTTGCTTTCCCAGACTACCTTGAAGCTAGGGCATGGGACATGGCCTAGGCCCCTCTGCCCAGGTAGTCCCATACAGGACTTTGAAACAGCAGCAAGAGATGCAGGTAAGCTGAGACTGTGAAGAATCCTTTCTGAGGGCAAGTGATGGAGGAAAATTCCCCATCCCCAGGGGAAGCAGGGTCAGTAGTGTCCAGTGTGCTAGCAGCGACCATATATGCTCTGGTGTCCAGAGTCGGTGGCAGCACCTTTTGGGACCTCAGCAGTCTAGTTCTGTGGGCAGAATCTGTCTGCAACTCCAGCCTTGGTCCTGGCTGCCCAGTTCCCCAGCATTTCAGACCATCGTGGGGGGTTGTCCCATGTGCCCTCAGCACATTTCTTCTCTGCTTGTAGTCAGTTTCTGTTGCTCACTCTAAGTAGACCAGGAAGGCAGAAATCTAGAATCACAAAGGTCTCCATTCTCCACATCCCTTGCCCATCACTTCACTAAACGGGGTTGGGGAGGAACGGAAGGATCGAATTTTATGTTAAAATCCAGACTCTGGAATTCTGCACTGATGCGTGAGAATACGTATCTAGGACTAAAGGTCAACTGAAATAAATCATTTATACATGGCCACTGTAGCTAAATTTACCAGGCGTACGGATGCCCCAAATAGTTCAAGTTTCTTCTTAGAACCACGGAGATGGATCCCAGCAAAGACCTTGGGGTTTACAGAAATATGAAGTATCCTGGGGAACAGGATAATGTTTCTCCAGATTAAAGAGAAAATATTTGAGTAATACTAAACAAGGCAAGGAAATGTCCTAAGTGAAAAAGGCTTTTGTGGGGAAAAAAAAAATGCTTCAAAAATCAAGCGAATAAAAGCTGAAATACAGAGTGCGTAAGTCCCTGTGCTTTACATTATGACTCTTGCACTTTCAAATCTGCTTGCCTTTGTGGAGAGCATTTTAAACATGCACATGCTACAAAATGATGCTGAAATGTTTTCTACCCCCAAACACTTACCCCTTGAAATTCCCAGCTGCTCATAACTGTGTTTCCAGTAAGATACCCACACATACTGTTTCATACAACTATGGGTCATCAAATATTTTCTATGTGTTAAGCACTTTGCTAGGCCTAAGAACACAAATATGAATAGGACCCATCCTCGTCCCTAAGAACTCTTGGGCTAGTTCAGAAATGGCCTCATGAACAGATACTCTCAAGGCAGTGTGACAAGAGCTAACCAAGAGAAATACAAAGGGGCGACAGGCACTCTGATGATGGAGGAGCTGCCTGGGGAAACCTTCTAGGTTTCTAAAGCAAAATTTATTTACACAAAGCTCAAAAGAAAAAATAAAGTTGACTCAGTTTATAAGTCATTAACTTAGTCGTTTAACATGCTATAGGTGCCTACATCCATTTCCTCCATCCTACTAACATTCCAATTCCCCTTGGGGATTGACCTCTACACCACTGTATATAACGAAGGGAGGGTAATTCCAAGTGCCCACCTCCCAAGACAGAAGCTAAAGTCACCAGAACCCTCCTCTCCTCACTCTCAAGAAACTCAGGAAGCAGACCTGTAGCTGTGCTCAACCAGCTGGACCTTCTTCTGGGACTTTGAATCTGAAACATACTGCAGGGAGAGAAGGAAGAGTTGACGGAAAACCAACCCATAGACAAGCCAGGCTCTCACGGCCACAGAGCCATCGCTGTGGTCCCTGTTGCCCGGTCTTCCCCAGTTCTATTTGGTTCCTGCCCTTTCCAAAACCGAATCCTCCAGCCTGTCTTGTACTCTGAAAACCTCTGAGAGTTTCTCCATGTGGGATCCAGCTCCCATAACTTTCCATTAAATTCTCATTTGCTTAGGTAGCCAGGGCCTTTATAACCAAGGATCCTTTGCAGCTGGACCTCTCATGGTCCCACCTCTCCTCCATCCAGGTCACATCTCCTTAGCAAAGACTACCAATCTGTTTTCCTTCCATTGCTACCTCCACACTCCTCTTATCACTTGGCTTGTCCCTCAAGTGTTCAGCAGCTCAGTTCCTCATGTGAAAATCTACAGCCTCAAACCCAAGCAGTTATTTTACACGGGGATTCTAGACCACGTCTGAGCACTGGTTCACGATAAGCCACGCAGACACCCTCCCAAGCCTTTGAAAACCATTAAATGTAATGTTACAGGGTTGGCCACATGTAGATTACTGAGCTGGAAAATGATGTTAGACCTCAAGTATCCTTGCTTCCGTTTTATGAGTAATTAAGCCAAAAGCACTGCCAGGGCTTAAGGAATCAATTAAACTGAATGTATGGCATAGAGTGTCCATCTCCACAACTTGTTCAGGAAGGTGTTGAGGGCTTACTGTCCAGAGTGGCTGCTCGAGCTTCATGCTTAGTCTCCATGCACACAACAAATGGCTAACAGTGGAGAGTTATTGCTGAGAATAATAAGCAGCTACTAATACTATTTCTCAAGTGTTCCAAGAGGGCAGGAGCCAAATCTACTTTGTTCATTTTGCCAAATCTTCAAAGCCTAACACATTGGAGCAAACGCTCACTATGTATTTTTTTGAATCAATGAATATCAGGCATAGGGCTAAGCACTTTCTCGACATTATCTCATTTAATCCTCTCAACGCTCTGGTAGGTATTATTCTCTATCTATAGCAGATGTGACATTGGAGGCTCTGAGAGGTTAAGCAACTAGGAAGTAACGGAGTTAGGACTTGCATCCCAGCTCAAGCAATTCCAAGGCTTATGTACTTTAAGTACCATGCGGCGCTGCTAGGCCCTACACTGTCTAAGCACCACAGCTGGTGAGCCCACGGCCCAGTGGGGGAGGCAGACATGGACAGAACTATTCCTGCAGGCAACTAAGCAGGGTTAAAGAATGAACCACAGGCGACGTCCACCCGCCCAGTGCGACAACTTTAGTGAGAAGGCCCACCTGCCTGTCTACTGCAACCACCTCTTCACTGATTTCCACTTTCCAGGTGTGTTCACGTCATATTCATTCATCATGCTGCTGGAAATGGGATATTCCTACCATACAATTCGGTCATTTCGTTCTCCGACCTAAAACTCTCCATGGTTTTGCCACTGCCCATAGGATAGAGTCAAAAGCCTCGCTACTCACAGTGTGCTCCATGGAACAGCAGCATCACTAGCACCTGGGAACCTGCTAGAAATGCAGAATCTCAGGTTCCACCCCAGACCTTCTGAATCCAAATATGCATTTTAACAAGATAGCCAGGTGATTCATAAGCGCATTAAAGTCTGAGAAGCAGGGATCTAAAGTCTTTAACAAGCTCTTCAAGGTTACATGATCTGGCTATCTCTATAGCCAAATTTCCAGTCTCTTTCACACCTTCCACGCCAGGCACTGAATATCTTCCCGTTCCTTGCACATGCCAACTCTCTCTGTGCTCCAGTAATTCACACTTGCTATTTCTGCCCTTCTAGCCTACCCTCCTTTTGCCTAGGAGGCAACATCTTCCTCCTTCCTTCAGCCTTAGCTTAAACATCACTCTTCTCCAGAAGCCATCCTTGCCCATCATCTCTGCCCCCAGCCCCATGTTAGACGACGCTCCTATGCATGTTCATAGCCCAAGACCATACCCATTTGCAGTTGTATGCTAAACTGTATCTCTCTCAAACAAAACAAAGAAAGGGACTTGGTTTGTCTTGTTCTCATTATATCCCTAGCTATTAGAGCAGTGCCTGGCACAAAATACTTAATTAAACCAATCACTCTTTTAAACAACAATGTTCAACTTCCCAACTGTACTGTCTTCCAGCCCACATTTCTGCTGCTAACCACGCCCCTAAATTGAAAAAAATGCATGACACCTATTTATACAGCATTTCTCTCCGTATTGACTTTTGTGAGGAATCCGTAGTAGAGGTGACAGACAGCTGATGCCAACACACATACCCATACGTGCTCACCTACATGAAACAGCACCAATTATTCATCCAGATAAAGGGAGAAGGAGTTGATACACTCGAGTCAAAAGGGGTAGGTGAAGGAGCATTAGAAACGAAACTGAAGTCTCTGCAGTATGCGCTGGCTCATGAAGCTATTGTGGGAAGACCTACGAAGCTTCAAGAGTAAGGGATGGGAGGTAAGAAAATACTTAACACACAGGGTACCAAAAAAAGTGTCCAGAGTTTTCCAGGGCCATCTGTCTCTAATTTTCTTAAGAGCTCAGTTGGACTCTGAGGAATAAGTGACAAACTAAAGAATTTTTTTTTAGACTTGTGACAAAACTCAGCCAGAGAGAGGCTGGATTAAAACGGAAGGGTAAGGAAGTTCTTCACATCCATGGTGACAGCCTAAATTATCTCTTTTTCCTAATTCCAATAAGGCCCTGTCTTTATACCATCTTGCATAAGTCTATACATGAATTAACATAAAGTTACTGACATATGCATGTAACAGAAAATAAAATTAAATTGGATTGTCATCAAATCCCCTAGGGGGCTTCCCTGGTGGCACGGTGGTTGAGAGTCCGCCTGCCGATGCAGGGGACGCGGGTTCGTGCCCCGGTCCGGGAAGATCCCACATGCTGAGTCTATACATGAATTAACATAAAGTTACTGACATATGCATGTAACAGAAAATAAAATTAAATTGGATTGTCATCAAATCCCCTAGGGGGCTTCCCTGGTGGCACGGTGGTTGAGAGTCCGCCTGCCGATGCAGGGGACGCGGGTTCGTGCCCCGGTCCGGGAAGATCCCACATGCCGCGGAGCGGCTGGGCCCGTGAGCCACGGCCGCTGAGCCTGCGCGTCCGGAGCCTGTGCTCCGCAACGGGAGAGGCCACAACAGTGAGAGGTCCGCATACCGCAAAAAAAAAAAAAAAAAAAAATCCCCGAGGAAGGGTTACCAAGGTAGTGTGAAAGAAGAGACACTAAGTTCAAAACTTACAAAGATTTTTACTTTCAGCAACTCCCAAGACATCAGCCCATGCTTTCCGGCTCCAAATCTGATACTGTCTCCCCTCAGCTCTGGGAGGGATGACAAGCATGTGGGCGGCATACTGCAGGTCCTTCTCCCTTGTTTCCACGTCAGGGGCCACTGGTGATCTTGTCACTATCACTAGGATGTAACTGCTAAAAGCCTGTCCACACCATGCTCCAGGCAGCCACCATAAATCGATCAGGACCAACATCCAAAATGAACCTTCTTTGCCTTTGCTCATTTAGAGCATGAGAGCTTTCTTAAAGCTGATTTTCTCCCTTCTTCCCATGTAGCTCAACATTTGGCTCAACTCCCATGATCCATCAATCAAAGATTTTGATTTGAATCAAAGTATCCTTTCCAAGTACATCTTGAACACAAAGGTCTTCCTTGAATCAAATCAAATGTTAATCCATGTGATGCCTTTCTTTTTATCATGCTTTTAACTTTTTCAAACGCATTCTAAATTACATTCCTATTTCATTCTCAGAAAATCCCTGTGAGCTAGGTTAAGCAAGTAGTATTAACTCCAAGAGAAGTGAGGCCCAGGGAGTTGAAATGAATCACAGAAAATAAAACCCAGTGAATTGGAGGAAAAACTGCGTTGAACATCCGTGCCACCTAGCTGCCACTCCACACCATACGACTCCACAATGCTTTGGAGGATGCTTCCTCCCATCAGCTTACTTTTTTCCACTTGAGCTCTACACACACGCGCGTGCATACACACACACGTGCGCACACACACATGCACTCATACTTATCCACAAACTTATGCAGGCAGGGACACACACATGCACACAGAGAAATCTGCACACAAAAAGATACCTGCACAGAAAGGGATATACCCACAAACACAGAGAGAGATACACACGTGCCCAGAGAGAGAGACATACACGGAGAGATACAGAGGCATACACTCAGAAAGACACAGAAAGAGACACACAGAGAGACACAAAGAGATGCACACAGATAAACACATATGGACAGACACACAAAGAGACACACAGGGACATATGCACACACAGAGGCACATGCATAGAGGGACACACACAAACACAGGTAGATGTACATACACACTTCACTTTCTAACAACTTTCATTTCATCAGCCCAGGGTGGAAAATCTATTTTTCTGTGGGACTTTACCAGTGTGAATCATGGTGAACATCCCAGCCCCTGACTTTGTCCCATAAAGAACAGGCCTCCCTCTGTGAGCTCAGTGATCAGAGCATGTTAGATGGGAGATTACGGCTCTTAACAGAATTGGCATGTGGCGATCTATACAGCACTCATCCACTTACTAATCAATCATTCATAACCTAGCTTGTGTTGAGATATTCTCAGAGGCTGTTACACTTATTATGAGGAATCAGGGATGCATTGTAGCTGTCACATTGGGTTCTGATGACCCTATCTGGGGGCCGAATCCCGAATCCCTACCGTAACTGTCACATTTGCTTTAAGAACACTCTCTTTGTACCATCATCTGATTTCCCAAGAACAGAAGCATTTGGTCTTGGTGTTACAAATTATAATGGATCTTTGTAGAGAGGTGAGGGGAGAGAAGGACCAAAGAGAAGAGTGAGAAAGTGTAAGAGCAATGAAGAATTCAAACTCTGTGGTAAGAGTAATAAAGAATTTAGGCTGTGGAAAGAATGAAAGCCATATTTATCTTCTTTCTTCAACATGTCCTAATTAGACCAGACTCTCCTTGTGGAAAATTAATGCAGACACTGTTGGCCATCTACCCAAATCCATTCTCTCTTGAGCCTATTCCATGATGGCAGAGTCCCAGGTTTAAGAGTATTTGCCTGCCTTCGTGAGACGTGATATTCAAGGAAAGCCATCCTGTCTTCAGCCCAAGACGAGTGTATCTCGATTAGGCTAAGCTGAGTACGGTTAACTACATTCTTCCTGCCAGTGACTGACTTGGGGAAGGGCATATGACCTAATTCTGGCCATGAGATTTGAGGAGAAGCCTGTTGGTGGAACTTCTGGGAAATGTTTTCTATTTCTACCTCTGGATGTTGATGTGTGACATCATAATGGATAGAGCTGCTGCCACCTTCTTAACAGCCATGAAGTGAACTAGCTCATGTGCTGAGCATGGAGTGGCAATCTTTCTCAAATGGCTCCAAATTCTTCGATACTTTTCCCACAAGAGATGGGATCTATGTACCCTCTCCTGAAATCTGGGAGGGCTTTTACATACTTCAACCAATAGAATGTGACAGAAATCTCACTAGGTCATAAAAGGCCATGCAACTTGTGTCTCGTTCTCTTCTAAACATCATCCATGGCATGTTCAATTTAAGGAAAGCCATCTATAATGTAAGACTTTTGACTACCCTGAGACGACCATGCTGGAGAAACCAAGTGTAGATGTTCTGGTTGCCAGTCTCAGTGAAGCCCAGCCCTCGAACATCCCAAGGTTCCAGACATGTGAGAAAGCCATCTCAGAAGTGTAATTCCAGCCCCTGCTGTCCCAGTGCCCAGCAGTTTGAGGCACCTCCAGTTGTTAAGTCACCCCCAGCTTTTCAAGGTACCTCCAGATGAGGTCCCAGAATCATGTAGCAGAAACAAACCATCCCTGCTATGCCCTGACAAAAGTCCTGACCTGCAGAATCCATGCACATAATAAGACGGTTAACACACCACTATGTTTTTGAAGTTGTTTATTTAGGCTGCAAAAGTAACTGGAAAAAATGGCAAAGTAAAAAGATGGAAAAACCTGGTTGCTTGATGGCAACACTGTGCTAAATGAACCAACCCTGGAGCTGCCTCCTCTCTGGGCTTCTAGTTGTGTGAGCTAATCAGCTCCTGTGGTGTTTAAGTTCTTTTGAGATGGTGTATTAGTTTGCTAGGGTTGCCGTAACAAAATACCCCAGGCTGAGCATCTTAAACTACAGAAATTTATTTTCTCATAGTTCTGGAAGCTGCAAGTCCAAGATCAGGGTATCAGCTGGGTTGGTTTTTTCTGAGGCCTCTCTCCTTGGCTTGTAGGTGGCCACCTTCTTGCTGTGTCCTCACATGCATGACCTTTTCTCTGTGCACCCACATTCTTAGTGTTTCTCTGTGTGTCCAAATTTCCTCTTACAAGGACACCAGTCAAATTGGATTAAAGCTCACCCCAGGGACTTCCCTGATGACGCAGTGGTTAAGAATCTGCCTGCCAATGCAGGGGACACGGGTTCGAGCCCTGGTCCAGGAAGATCCCACATGCCGCAGAGCAACTAAGCCCATGCACCACAACTACTGAGCCTGCGAGCCACAACTACTGAGGCCGTGTGCCATAACTACTGAGGCCCGAGCCCATACTCTGCAACAAGAGAAGCCGCCACAGTGAGAAGCCCGCACACCGCAATGAAGAGTAGCCCAGGCTCACCACAACTAGAGAAAGCCCACGTGCAGCAACAAAGACCCAATGCAGCCAAAAATAAATAAATTATTATTTTTTTTAAAAGCCCACCCTAATGGTCTCATTTTAACGCAATCACCCTTTTAAAGACTATCTCTAGATACAGTCACATTCTAAGGTACTAAATGTTTAGGGCCTCAACATATGGATTGAGCGGAGACACAATTCAGACCATAATAGATGGGCTCCTTGCTGCTGAAATCATCCTTAAAAATAATATGAGAGGAAAATAAATCACTCTAACATAACAAATACTGGAAAACCTCAAGAATTAAAGAAAGAGCAATATGAAAGAATAACTCCAAGGATGTCAATGACTGGAACTGGGGTTATAATGGCAGCCAGGTAGACATTCTCTCTCCTACTCTGACATCTCTGACTCTCTCTGGGGCTTACCTTCATTCTCTAAAGAGCCACCACACTGAGCATTATCTTGTTGTTTTCATATGAAATACAACAGGCTCCCAGTGAATTATAGGAATGTTGAGGGGAATAAAGCTACAACTGGCAGAGCTCCACACACCTGTTTAAGGAGAGCAGTAATGCTCCTAGTGCTACGTGAAAGGAGCACTAAGGCTTCTTGGCTTCCTGGAGCTGCCCACGACATGCTTTCCCACGTTTCGACCCAACCTGAGACATGCTGCACCTTACGATACCAAGAGAAAAATGAACCATGAGCTAATCTGGTGAGAGAAAAGACATACGGTAGCTTCATGGGGAAATAGTTGTGAAAACTACAGACACTGAAGCTTCTGCTATTAACAAGCCTAAAAACTCACATCACATGTGGACTTTAAAATAATTCTCTCCCTTAAAAACAAAAAACAGGGAGTAACTTAAAAACTGAAATGTAAATAAATCAGGATGTATCCACAAAAGATATATTATTCAGTCATTTTAAAAGAATGTAGTGGAGGGCTTCCCTGGTGGCGCAGTAGTTGAGAGTCTGCCTGCCGATGCAGGGGACACGGGTTCGTGCCCTGGTCCGGGAAGATCCCACATGCTGCGGAGCGGCTGGGCCCGTGAGCCATGGCCGCTGGGCCTGCGCGTCCGGAGCCTGTCCTCCGCAACGGGAGAGGCCACAACAGTGAGAGGCCCGCGTGCCACAAAAAAATAAAAATTAAAAAAAGTTAAAAAAAAAAAAAGAATGTACGGGGGCTTCCTTGGTGGTGCAGTGGTTGAGAGTCTGCCTGCTGATGCAGGGGACACGGGTTCGTGCCCTGGTCCGGGAAGATCCCACATGCTGCGGAGCGGCTGGGCCCGTGAGCCACGGCCGCTGAGCCTGCACGTCTGGAGCCTGTGCTCCACAACAGGAGAGGTCACAAGAGTGAGAGGCCCGCGTACCACAAAAAAAAAAAAAGAATGTAGGGAATTCCCTGGTGGTCCAGTGGTTAGGACTTGGTGCTTTCACTGCTGGGGCCTGGGTTCAATCCCTGGTTGGGGAACTAAGATCCCACAAGCTGAGTGGTGCAGCCAAATAAATAAGTAAATACATACAAGAATGTACTAGAAGGGAGATCAGGATCGTGGAGTAAGAAAGAGGACATAGAGCTCACCTCCCCCAACAAACACATCAAAAATACATCTAAATGTATAACAGTTCTCAAGGAAAACTAACAGGAAACCGGCAGAAGGACTCCTGTACAACGAAGGCTGTAAGAAACATATACACATAATTGGGCAGGACAAGAAGAAAAGTATCAGGTAGGAACCTGCGCTGGTGGAAAGGGACTAAGAGGAAGAGAGATCACACGGGCGGACACTCATCCTGAGGAATGAGCAGGTCAAGCCACAGACTGGGCATCCCAGTCCTGGGGTCCTACACGTAAGACACAAGCCCCCTTGGCTGCTTGAAGAACTGCTGAGACAGAGAGAAAGACACCACTCGTGAGGAGTACACACGTGCTGGCTTGTCCCCAGGCAGGGCAGAGAGAGGTCTGCCCTAGTGGCTGCTACCTCACCGTGCTCCCCAGTCCAAGCAAAGCAAACACTCCAGCTCCTCTCACTCCACACCATAGCTTGGCACTGAATCTAGAGCAGTCAGGTCCTGGGAAAAGACCTGATCTAGGGACACAGAGGTGACCCAGGGGCGTGAGGTGTGGTCCAGGTGGGGCAGCACAGCCATTGTTGATGCTTACTCAAATAGCACCCCAGAAGCAGCCCAGACTTCTGATGGTGGCATGGCTGCCTGAATTCCTGCTACTGTCCCGCCACACTCCCAAGTCCAAGCCAAGCAAACGTCTGGCCCTGTCCACTCCACACCACAGCCTAGCACTAGATCTGGGACAGCCATGACAGGAAAAAGGGTACAACCGTGAGCTGCATCTGAGCAGAGCCACAGATGCCTACACAGGCAGCATATCAGACCTCTGTAAGTGCACAAGCCCTACTTGCTTCAGCACTCCCCTCCTTTGGGGCGAAGGCCGCAGTGTGGGGAGAAGGAAAAACACACACTTAAAGGGAATACAACCAGCTTGAGGCCAACCCTCAGGGCTTCCATTCTAGTAACTTGGGAGTGGACCCCACTCTTGACAGGGCTGTGATGGCCACTTATTAGAGAGGAAGTCCTGCCTCACACCCTGCACAGGCTCTAGATCCTCCATCACCAGCCACACCCCTTAGCAAGGTGACAGCAGCCAGCACACCCTGAGGAAAGATGTGACTGGTGTCCATATCAAATCCAGCCTTCCCACCAAAAGCACTGGGCAAACATATTCTATATAGGGATGTTCCCACATAAGAACACCCCTTCAAGACCACAATAGGTAACTGTTTTACCTAAATTCATAGTGACAGAGAAAGTTAAGAAAAATGAAAAGGCAGAGGAGCTACTCTCAGTTAAAAGAACAAGAGGAAACACCTGAAAAAATAAATAATGAAACAAACAATCTATAAGACAAAAAATTTTAAATGTTGATTATAAAAATGCTAACTGAATTAGGGAAGTGAACTGACCTAAACACAGTTCATTTTAACAAAGAACTAGAAAATATATTAAGAAGACCCAATCAAAACTAGATAATTCAATATCTGAGATAAAAAGCACTCTAGAAGCAATAAGTAACAGACTAAATGACACAGAAGGATGCACAATGATCTGGAAGATAGAGTAATGGAAATCACCCAATCAGAATAGCAGACAGAAAGACAAATGAAGAAAACAAAAGCAACATATGAGATCTATGGGATAACATTAAAAGTGCCAACATGCACATCGTAGGGGTGAGAAGGATATCAAAAACATATTTGAAGAAATTAGGGCTAAAAACTTCGAAAACCTAAAGAAGGAAACAGATACCAGATAAAGGAAGCACAGAGCTTCCCAAACAAGATGAACCCAAACAGACCCACCGCAAGACATATCATAATTAAAATGACAAAAGCTAAAGCTAAAGAGAGGATTCTAAAGACAGCAAGAGAAAAACAAAGAGTCATATACAAGGGGATCCCCATAAGGCTATCAGCTGATTTCTCGGCAGAAACTTTGCAGGCTAGAAAGGAGTGGCATGATATACTCAAAGGGCTGAAAGGAAAAAACTGCAACTTAAGATACTCTACCCAGCAAGATTATCATTTAGAATAAAAGGAGAGATAAAGAACTTCTCAGACAAGCAAAGAATTCATCAATACTAAATCTACACTAGTGGCATGGACATATATACACTACCAAATGTAAAATAGATAGCTAGTGGGAAGCAGCTGCATAGCACAGGGAGATCAGCTCGGTGCTTTGTGACCACCTAGAGGGGTGGGATACGGAGGGTAGGAGGGAGGGAGACGCAAAAGGGAAGAGATATAGGAACGTATGCATATGTATAGCTGATTCACTTTGTTATAAAGCAAAAACTAACACACCATAGTAAAGCAATTATACACCAATAAAGATGTTAAAAAAAAGAAAGGAAGAAAGAAATGTTGAAGGGCCTTCTCTAAACAGAAAAAAAGTAATAAGAATCTATAGGAAAGGGAAAATCCCAATAAGAAAGGCAAATATATAGTAAGTTGAAAAAAACGTAAATAAGCCAGTACGTAGATTAAAAAATAAAAAATTGTAAAAGCAAATATAACTACAACAAATAGTAAAGGGATAAGCATTAAGATGTAAAATATGGGGCTTCCCTGGTGGCGCAGTGGTTGAGAGTCCACCTGCAGATGCAGGGGACACAGGTTCGTGCCCTGGTCCGGGAAGATCCCGGGTGCCGCAGAGCGGCTGGGCCCGGGAGCCACGGCCACTGAGCCTGCACGTCCGGAGCCTGTGCTCCGCAACGGGAGAGGCCACAGCAGTGAGAGGCCCACGTACCACAAAAAAAAAAAAAAAATCATGGTACTGGCACAGAAAACAGATACATAGATCAGAGGAACAAACTAGACAGCCCAGAAATAAACCCTAACACCTATGGTCAATTAATCTATGACAAAGGAGGTAAGAATACACAATAGAGAAAAGACAGTCTCTTCAATAAATGGTGCTGCGAAACCTGGACAGTCACACGTAAAACGATAAGATTTGAACATTCCCTCACACCATATACAAAAATAAACTCAAAATGGTATAAAGACCCAAATATAAGAACAGAAACCATAAAAGTCCTAGAAGGTAACATAGGCAGAACACTCTTTGACATAAATCATAGCAATATTTTCTTGGATCACTCTAAGGCAAAACGAATAAAAGCAAAAATAAACAAATGGGACCTAATCAAACTTACAAGCTTTTGCACAGCAAAGAAAACCAGTGACAAAATAAAAAGACAACCTACAGAATGGGAGAAGATACTTGCAAATGATGTGACCAACAGGAGTTAATATCCAAAATATACAAACGGCTCATACAACTCAACATCACAAAAAAAACAGCCCAATCAAAAAATGGGCAGAAGACCTGAATAGACATTCCAAAGAAGACCCAGAGATGGCTAACAGGCACATGAAAATATGTTCAGTGTTACTAATTATGAGAGAAATGCAAATAAAAACAACAATAAGATATCACCTCATACTTGTCAGAATGACCACCATCAAAAAGTCTACAAATAACAAATGGAGAGGATGTGGAGAACACGGAACCTTTGTGCATTGTTGGCGGGAATGCAATTGGTGCAGCCACTGTGGAAAACAGTATGTAGTTTCCTCAAAAAAATTAAAAATAGAGCTACCATAGGATCCAACAATCCCATTCCTGGGCCTATATCTGGAAGAAAATCATAATTCGAAAAGATACATGCACCCCAGTGTTCACTGCACCACTATTTACAATAGCCAAGACATGGAAGCAACCTAAATGTCCATCAACAGATGAACAGACAAAGAAGATGTGGTACATATATATATATAATGGAATATTACTCAGTCATAAAAAAGAATGGAATAATGCCATTTGCAGCAACCTGGATGGACCTAGAGATTATCACACTAAGTGCAGTCAGTCAGACAGAAAAAGACAAATATCATATATCACTTATATGTGGAATCTAAAAAAAATGATACAAATGAACTAATTCACAAAACAGAAACAGACTCACAGACTTAGAAAACAAACTTATGGTTACCAAAGAGGAAAGGAGGCGGGAGGATAAATTAGGAGTTTGGGATTAACATACACACACTACTATGTATGAAATAGATAATCAACAAGGACCTACTGTACAGCACGGGGAACTCTATTCAATACTCTGTAATAAGCTATATGGGAAAAGAATTTGAAAAAGAATAGGTACATGTACATGTATAACGGAATCACTTTGCTGTACTAACACAACGTTGTAAATCAGCTATAATATAAAATAGATTTTTTAAAAAATAAAGTGATATTAAACTAGAAAACACATATGGATCTGTGGACTTCTGGCAAAAACCCACTGCCCAGGGTGTTCTGTCAAGGCAGACTGGGATTCATAGGACTAAGATTCTTTCGTAAATCGGACAATAATCTTATGGCAGTATAAACATTGACACTTTCCCTCTTGTTAGCACCTTGATAATAGTTCATTTTATATATCTGGGTTTCTAAAACCTACTTTATCATCATATCTGCTATACCATATAGCAGGGTCTTCCATATAACAGGCATTTAATAAATAGATGTCCAACCAATGAATGGTATCTCCAGTATCATCAACATATGGCAATTATTTTCTGATGGCTACTAAAGAAGCCTAAGTCCTGAGTCACAAGTGTCAGGGCCAATATCTAAACGTGAACTTCTCAATTATCTCTGCCTTTCCCATTGCACATCGTCAAGCTCTTTTTTTTTTTTCCTGTATGCGGGCCTCTCACTGTTGTGGCCTCTCCCGTTGCGGAGCACAGGCTCCAGACGCGCAGGCTCAGCGGCCATGGCTCACGGGCCCAGCCATTCCGTGGCATGTGGGATCTTCCCGGACCGGGGCACGAACCCGTGTCCCCTGCATCGGCAGGCGGACTCTCAACCACTGCGCCACCAGGGAAGCCCATCTTCAAGCTCTTCACGCCATGTTTCCAGTGACAACAGCCACATCTCCTGAGGCTACACAGCCTTGGCAGAGCCCACCACCGTAAATCAATCTCCAGAGCTAGATTCAAGAGGATACATTTAAGTCACAAAAGAATGCAGGTCAGGACTTCCCTGGTGGCGCAGTGGTTAAGAATCTGCCTGCCAATGCAGGGCACGTGGGTTCGAGCCCTGGTCCAGGAAGATCCCACATGCCGTGGAGCAACTAAGCCCGTGTGCTACAACTACTAAGCCTGTGCTCTAGAGGCCGTGAGCCACAACTAATGACCCCATGTGCCACAACTACTGAAGCCTGCATGCCTAGAGCCCGTGCTCCGCAACAAGAGAAGCCACCACAATGAGAAGCCCGCGCACCACAACGAAGAGTAGCTCCCGCTTGCCACAGCTAGAGAAAGCCTGCGCACAGCAACGAAGACCCAATGCAGCCAAAAATAAATAAATAAATATTTTTTAAAAAGAATGCAGGTCAGAGTTGTAATTATGATCAGTGAAGTAGACTTCAGTGTGTTATGCATAATTAAGTGACTGTAGGGCTGCTCACTGTATATCAGCTCAAAAAACGTCTCTTTCTGTATGGGAATAAAAATGAGACATGAGGAGATTGTTGTATCTAGTGAACACTTGACTTTGAAATAACTACCATTTCCATACCCTGGTAATGTAGACTGAACCTGCCCACCTGTTGCCTTTGCCCTTGACAAGTTCAAGGTATTAGAACTACTAAGGTCATAAACCACTCAGAGGGTCTAAGACTATGGCCTGGTCAGAACTCACACTGTCAGACTTGCTTAAAATCCAAAGGGGATTGAAAAAGAAGATCTTGCTTTTTCTCTGGACAGTTCCCAATGCTTAAAACAATTTAGAACACACCTGCAACAAACAATGGATTTCCACCCAAGCTTTATCTCATACACACCTAGTTTACTTACTGCCTATTAATTTTCCTCAGCAGGGCCCCACACATCTCCACCCCTTGACCAGAACTGAAGAAATTCTCACACCATCAGTTCAGTCAGCTGCATGGGGACGAAGAAATATTATCCTACTCTGCTTAAAACGCTGGCTTAGACAGAGCGGAAACAGTCAGCGAGCCTTGTTTTCTTAACTGCATATTTGATTGAATGTTATTAAAAGAACTGTTGAAGTTATGAAATTCCATGCTCATATGAGGTTTAGGATGGGGTGGCTAAGGACACATAAAAAGAGTTACGCTGATTCTTCTTTTCTTAGTAATAACAATTAACACTCAGATACTGCTTTTCATCTCCACCCCTCTTTACAAATATTAACTGTATAATTTCACTAAATTAACTGCAAAGAGAGAGTCAGAAATGGCCCTGTAATTGTCCAGTCACTTTGGAGCATTAATTGTCTCTTAAAATGACATACGACACCCTAGAGTCTATGTTTTAACCTGGTTTAAAGGAAGGTAAGAAAGGAGGGAAGGAGGAAAAAAGATCATATTCTAAAATAACAGAGATCTCAGAAGCCTACCTAGGATTCCAGGGAAATATCCTGTGGATTTAGAATGTGGAATTGAAATACTTAGTGAACTGAATGACATACCTCAATTTTGAAAAGTATTGTTATGCTTAGCATATTACAGTTTGTATTAAAAACAAAAACAAAACAGGAAAGGTTCCAAATCCCTCCTAGCAGAGAAAAAGTTCCTCCAAATTAAAAAAAATATATTTTGAACATAGTGAGTATACAAATTTAACATAAACAAAAGGCATACTATCTGTTGTCACTGTTGGTAATAATTTTACAGCTCACCACTACCTTGAGTCATTTTCTTGGGAAAGCCTCTCTAAATAATGAAAATAGCTATCAGTTGTTAAATATATACTACATGTGAGGCATCATGCTAAGTACTTCAAAAACACTGATTCCGGGACTTCTCTGGTGGCACAGTGGTTAAGAATCCACCTGCCAATGCAGGGGACACAGGTTCAAGCCCTGGTCCGAGAATATCCCACACGTCGCAGAGCAACTAAGCCCATGCGCCGCAACTACTGAGCCTGTGTTCTAGAGACCTCAAGCCACAACTACTGAGCCAATGTGCCACAACTACTGAAGCCCGCGTACCTAGAGCCCATGCTCTGCAACAAGAGAAGCCACCGCAATGAGAAGGCTGTGCACCGCAACAAAGAGCAGCCACTGCTCGTAGCAACTAGAGAAAAAGCCCGCACGCAGCAACGAAGACCCAACGCAGCCAAAAATAAATAAATAAATAATTTTTTAAAAAAATGACACTGGTTCAACTCAGTTTCCCTAGCCTGCAAAGTGAAGGAATTATCTAGAGCAGGAATCAGCAAACTACAGCCCATTGTCTAAATACAAACACTGTTTTTGTGAATGATGCTTTATTGGAACATATCTATGCCCATTCATTTACAAATTGTCTGTGACTGCTTTCCCACTCCCAGGGTAATAGCCATTATTTATATAACACATGACCCACGAAGCTTAAAATATTTATGATCAGTTCTTTTAGAGAAAAAGTTTGACATCCTCTGATCTAGAAGATGACCTCAAAGGACCTTCAAATACTAACATCCTATGCCTCTGACTCTTGAGTGTTGAGATTAGCTGCATCAACAAGCAAAAACAGTATATTGGCCTCTATTTGCCTATGTGTTGTTAGGTAGGCTTCTATATTTTGTTAGTTCTTTAGGAAAATAGTCTTCATGTTTCTAATTCTAAAATAATTCACGTACCAGCCCATTGTTGAGAGCTAACAACTTGAGTCAATTCAAATTTAAACCATATGCTGTCGATAACACCCACATCAAGTATTAAAAAGTATATTTATAGGACTCTAATAAACTACACTAATAAAAATCAAATTCTGTCACCTCTTCCCTCACTCTCTCAGTTCATTGCTTCTTCTCCATTTTCTCTGCCGTCATCATTGCCTGTTGCCACTTCAGCTCATACTTGAACTGCCGCTTGATTGACCACCATTCAGCCCAACCCTACGCATAAAGCAGGGTTCCACCCATCTGAAAACCAAGACTCACCTTTTGGAAGAATCAGTGCTAGGGATGTAAGAACTTCTCTTAAATGCTTTCATTGAATGTCCAGAATTAGAAACAATGAAGAGCTACCCCATTTTTTTCATATCCTCTCATATTCATGGTTAAGTTTCACACGGGGTCCAAGAGGTGAAAATTTGATAGAATGCGTGATTGGGATGGGAATTTACAAGGCTTTAAACATTCTTTGTCACTATAGCTATTTTAGAAAGGCCTGGGAATGCCTCAGTTTCACACATAATTTGATTTCCTGCACAAGCTTGGGTTCTCAAAGAAAAATCACTCTGAAACAGAGCCATGGTGTAGAGAGGACATGAGGACACTGTGCTACAGAAGGCTGGCATGTTACAGTTTCAGCATGGATGTGGCACAGTCTCAAGGATGTATTTTTCACCTCAGTAAAAATCAGGTGCTAGATTTTAGTATTGTTTATGAGAACTTTTTTTTTCTATTTACCCTAAAATACTAATTGTTCCTTCAACTGATTGAATCACTAACTTTTCTATCCAATTTATTAATAGCCTTCATTGGGTTCACTCTAACATGCTTTAGGGCTGACCCAGTAATCATCTAGATTTGGTTACTATTACAGTTTAAGCATTATTTTAAAAAGTAAAAGTACCGTCTTTATCTCTTTAAGTAACAACTTTTGAGAATATCATCAAAATATCATTTAAATACCACCTTTATCCATCCACGTAGAAGACTGACATTAGAAAGAAAAAAAGACTATAAAACAACCAAAATTTTACATGGAATTAAAATGATTTTATTCTATACTCTTTCTTATACTAATTCTGTGCTAAATCTTCCTGTGAGTCTCCAGAAGTAGGCAACTGAACTGAGATACTTTCTTTAATGTATTACAGTAGTTACAGCCTCTGACACACTGCTCATGTTTATCTTTTTTTGTTGTTTTTGCTCCATCTAATTGTGTTTAGTTCTTTGTGATTTCTTATAGTTCACTGACCTTCTTTAAGGGGAGTTTTCCGAATTTTTTGTCAATTCATAGGTATCCATTTCTCTGTGGTCAGTTACTGTACGCTTATTAGTTTCCTTTGGTGGTGTCATGATTCTCTGACTATTCGTGAACCTTATATCTTTGCTTTGGTGTCTGTTCATTTGAAGAAGTGATCACCTCTTTCAGTCTTTACAGGTTTGCTAAGGCAAGGAAATCCAGTCAAGTCGGAGGTTCAAGAAGGATCACTGGTAGCATCTTTGGGTGGAGAGGCCTTCTTGTCAGGGTCTCTGACTGGGCGGGGCCACTGCCCATGCTCTCAGGCCAGGTGGGGCCACTGGCTGGATTTTAGAGTTGAGCAAGTCTGTTGGCTGGGCTCCAGTCAGGCAGCAGTGCTGACTGGGCTTTGCATTTAGGCAGGACCTCTGGCTGGGCTCCCCGGTTGGGCAGTGCCACTGGCTGGACTCTGCAGTCACATGGGGTTACAGGCTCAGCTCTACAATCAAGTGGGGTGATGTCTGGGCTCCTCAATTGCCTTTCATCAGCAGGGCCACAGGCTGCGCCCCTTGGCTGGATGGTGGCACTGGTTGGACTCTGTGACTGGGTGGGGCTGCAGGCTGGGCTCTGCAATCACCCTTGGTTGGGTGAGACCACAGGCTGTATGCCCTTGCTATGTGGTAGTAGTAGCTGAATTCTGTTTTCAGGTGGGACCTCAGGTTGTGCTCCTTTGTCAGGTAGGGCCATAGGCTGAGCTCCACAGTTTAGCAGGGCTGCTGGCTTAGCTCTCCGCTAAGTTAGGGCCACATGCTGGCTGAGAATGCTTACAGCCATGCTGCCTGGCCAGATGGAGCCACTGGCTTGGCTTCACAAGGGAGCAAAGCCACTGACTGGGCTTCTGTTCAGGTGAAGTCACCAGCAGGGAGGAGGTGCCACCACCAAGATCTGAGCATGGGTCATTATCAGCTCAGCTTCCCTTTTTTCCTACCTGATCCCAGGTGGTCTGGCCTTGCAGTCCCCCAGTGTTTCTTGTCAGGCAAGAAACACTGGGCAAGCTGGATGCCTGTCTCAGGCTCTCTTTCCCCCACTGCAGAAACTGTGGGCGCAGGGAAACCCTGTCAGTGTAGCACTGTGTCGACCTGGCATAGGGGCAACTGGGCAAAGTGAAACTGCTCCTTACCCTTTTAATGCAGCTTTTCTCAGTTTTTTCCTCCAAGGGTGTGTTTCAGCCTCTGTGATTTTTCACAAAGGCATTCTTGTTGTGAATAGCTGCTATTCCTTATTTTTGTGACGGGAACTAGAGCGGGGAACCTCCTATTCTGCCATCTTGCTGATGTCATTCCCAAGTTTATCTGCTATAAAATGTTACTGGAGAGACCTACATGCTTCTTGTACTACATGGTTTCTCATCTTTCCCCTGAAACATATGTAGAATCTACACCACTTTCATAAGTTCTTATACTCTAATAAGTAGACTCCTTTCAGAAGCAGATAGGCTCCAAGCAATACCCTGTGTGTCAACATCAATCTGAAGGCCAAAAACTCACAAAAGACACTGGAAAAGGTGAACACCTCTGCATCAATGGCAAGTACAGCTCTTTCCAGTTAAAACCCCATGTTGTTCTGATAATGGAAAGAGATTGAAACCAGGAGGACACTGATAAAAGGCACAGTAGGAAGAGGGAATCGTGTTCTTTTTTTTTTTTTATGTAAACCCTGTTTAGAATGTAATCATAAGAACTAGTTTGCTGAAGTATCGATTGCTCTGCTTTATGCTTTACATACATTATCTCATTTAATCCTCTTAAGAGCCTTAGGAGCTGGGACCTATCATCTCCATATTTACACATGAGGGAACCCAGATGAAGCACGGCAAGAGATGGAGAACGAGCATCAACGGGGTCTGGATGATTCTTTAAACTGGGCTTGAGACTCTCTTCGTTTTGACACTCATGACATGTCCTAGATGTCGAAGTTCAATAAAGCCTAAAATGCAAAAAGTCAGACCAGTGTTTGTCCTTTTTATGTTCCTCCAGAACCCTAAAGCCTTCTATTTAAAATGGGGTCCTGGAACAGGTGAAAATACATATTTTACTAGAAAGTGAGTAATCTACTGATATTTGACTTTTAAAAGTTAGCAGAGATCAGAGACAAGCATGTAACACATTTCTCTTGTCCCTTCTCCATGTGTGTTAGATTTCCTAGGTCACAGCCACACCAACCTTTAGGAACGTGTGTAGGCCAAATTCACACAGACTGCACTAAGCTATCTTCCTGACATAGGCCTTGAGGGATGTGGTAAAGGCAAAGAGAGCAGAGTTTCTGGGCCTTTGGTTATGCAAAGAAGACTCAGAGCCAAGTTTGGAAGCATAATAATTGCTCTGCGTAATAAAGTGAAAGGAATTTTTTTTTATAGAGAGTAGTGACTTGTAAGAGACAATTAGGCTGAATCACTGTGGGTACATGTGGCTTACGGAATATTCTTAAGGAAGAGGAATGTCTAATATTCACATATAAATCATAAATAGTACTGCAATATTAAATTTCCCCACCTCCCTAATTCTTCAGGAAAGTTAGCTTGAGTCCACTAAACCACTAAATCACTCTCCCTTCCTTGGAAAAAAGTAAGTGAAGGGATAGGAAGAAAGAACAGAAACAGCCTTCTTCATTCTTTCAGAAGAGTGGAACTTCCTGTTTTTTTTGTTTTGTTTTGTTTTGTTTTGCGGTACGCGGGCCTCTCACTGTTGTGGCCTCTCCTGTTGCTGAGCACAGACTCCGGACGCGCAGGCTCAGCGGCCATGGCTCACGGGCCCAGCCGCTCCGCGGCATGTGGGATCTTCCCGGACCAGGGCACGAACCCGCGTCCCCTGCATCGGCAGGCGGACTCTCAACCACTGCGCCACCAGGGAAGCCCGAACTTCCTATTTTATAGGCTAGAAGAAATGCAGGAAGAGGATGAGAATTGTGTCACATGGAAGCAAGGAAAGAAAAACACCCTGGCCATCAGTTTAAAAAGCTTGCAAACCCATGCCACTGTTTTTTTCATGCCTATATAGGAAATTACTGCCTATAGAAAAAGTGAAGAAATGTGTTCCTGGAACTTATTTGAACCAGACCGGCCAGTCCCCAGCTCTGACCTTATTCTACCATTTATCTCCCTGAGAGGGCCCAGAGAGCAAGGAACTCAGCTAGTAGACACCAGAGTTAAACTCTAGTGAACTTCTCAGTCCACATTTTCCACACACCCACCTTCCTAAGCTGATTTAGCATCAGGATTCATGCAGAGCTCAATTCTTTTTTTTTTTTTCCAATTCCAGAATTTATTAACTGTACAATTGTTTAATTCCTGAACCCATCTGGGACTCAGTTTTATAGCTTGCAATTGGGAAGGGCTTTTTTTTTTAACATCTTTATTGGAGTATAATTGTTTTACAATGGTGTGTTAGTTTCTGCTGTATAACAAAGTGAATCAGCTATACGTATACATATATCCCCATATCTCTTCCCTCTTGCATCTCCCTCCCACCCTCCCTATCCCACCCCTCTAGGTGGTTGCAAAGCACCGAGCTGATCTCCCTGTGCTATGCGGCTGCTTCCCACTAGCTATCTATTTTACATCTGGTAGTGTGTATATGTCCATGCCACTCTCACTTCGTCCCAGCTTACCCAGAGCTCAATTCTTTTGAACTTACTTACAAGTTCTATCATTATACTTGCCCACATTATGCAAGCAGTTTGCAATCTCCCCTAATTCTCCGGCTTTAATTATATAATTGAACAAGCCAAAACCTCATTTTTCCCAGGAAACATTAAACATTACCATCTTAATGAAATTCTTAATGACATGGTCCACTATGCATGCCAATGACCGGTAGTAGCTGAGTCCCTAGCTTATCACTGGGCAAGGCAATTGGACAAATGCTCTTTCTTTTGTCAGTCACCAGGAATGGCAACCCTCACCCCACACTTTTGACTGGAATGATAATTCCACAAGACCGGAAGATGGGTCACTGCAAGATGCATGGATATAATTAAGATCGGAGAGAAAGAGTTTAAATGAAGTAGGAATTGATCTTAACCTATACAAATCAAAACTTATTTTCAAAGCTGAATGAGCTCACTTAAACTTTTCTTGCCAATTAAAAAAAAAAAGTTATCAACTGTCCTTCTTTTCTCCAGAAACTAGAGGTCTGAGAGATAAATAGCTCTCTTCTCAACTAACTTTTCAGGACTGAAGACAGGAAATGGTCAAAATATAAGAAACTTAGGGGACTTCTGAAATTTTCAGCATAGTTCATGGGTGACTCTTCAATTGTCTATTCTTTCCCAACTGCATTTTTCAAATGCCCTTGTTGCATAAATCTCAGGTCTTATATACACCACACACTGTCAAAGGCCAAAGTGACTGGCTGCCAAAAGCTAAAATGGAAGGAAAGCAAACCTGTTCACACATTTGTTCAAATAGCATGGACATCAATGTCCCGTGCCAAGTAAATACCAAATTAAAGTACTTAATAATAGCCACTATTTATATAACAAATTCCCAGTCCCCAAACCTTGTCAGATCTTTGCATTGCCAGAAACATGTCAAGATGCCAAAACATTTATGGTACTTTAGAGAAATTAATTGCTACATATATCACAGTACCTAACTGAGTAACTATTACTTCTCATCCTCTCAAGTTCTTCTGTTTTTCTACAAAAGGAACTAAAGGCAATGGAAAATTATGTTTGTAAAGTTTTTAGCAGCTTTGTTGGAATACAATTCATCTATCATGTAATTCACCCACTTAAAGTATAGAATTCAATGGTTTGGGGTATATTATATAATTAATTTTTTAATTGTGGAAAAATATATCTATCATAAAATTTGCCATTTTTTTCAACTTTTTTAAGTATAAATTTATTTATTTTTGGCTGTGTTGGGTCTTCGTTGCTGTGTGCGGGCTTTCTCTAGTTGCAGTGACCAGGGGCTACTCTTCATTGCGGTGCGCAGGCTTCTCATTGCAGTGGCTTCTCTTGCAGGGAAGCACAGGTTCTAGGGCACACGGGCTCAGTAGCTGTGGCTTGTGGGCTCTAGAGCGCAGGCTCAGTAGTTGTGGCACATGGGCTTAGTTGCTCCGCATCACATGGAGTCTTCCCGGACCAGGGCTCGAACCCATGTCCCCTGCATTGGCAAGTGGATTCTTAACCACTGCACCACCAGGGAAGTACTGCCATTTTTAAATGTACGATCAATGCCATGAATTACATACAAAAAGTTGTGCAACCATTACCACTACTTCCAAAAGCTTTTCATCACTCCAAATGGAAACTACATCAACATTAAGAAATAACTCTCCCTTCCTCCTCCCTGCAGCCCCTAGAAACCGCTAGTCTACTTTCTATCTATATGAATTTGCCTGTTTTGGATGTTTCATGTAAGTGGAATAAAACACTGTTTGTCCGTTTGTGTCTGGCTCACTTCACTTAGCATACTGTCTTCAAGGTTCATTCATGTGATAGCATGTGCCAGGATTTCATTCCTTTTTATGGTGTAATAATATACCATTATATGTATATACTACATTTTGTTTATCCATTCATCTGTAATCATGTTGATTATAGGTTTATTTTTTTTAATAATTTGACTGCAGAGAATTGAGAAATCTCATACTTCAATTCATAGCACACTCCTGTCATCAGTCAAGATGTGTCCCTCTCTTGGGTTTTATTAATTTCTTCATCCCCAGAAGTCTCTCCTCCAATGGGCATGCATGCTAATGTGTTTTATGTAGATCCTTAAATATGTATGTAGGTTTGTAAAATACAGAATTGTGTGTTGTTTTAATTTATATAAATGCATTTAATTTACATAAATCTGGGACTTCCCTGGTGGTCCAGTGGCTAAGGCTCCATGCTCCCAATGCAGGTGGCCCAGGTTCGATCACCGGTCAGGGAACTAGAGCCCACCTGCCACAACTAAGAGTTTGCACGCCACAACTACAGATCCTGTGTGCCACAATGAAGATGCCACATGCCGCAACAAACATCCGGCACAGTCAAATAAATAAATAAATAAATATTTTAAAAATTTACATAAATCTCATTCTGTTTCTTTTTCACTCAACTCTATGTTTGTCAGGTCTACAGGTATTACTATGTCTAGTTAACTGTTAATGGTTTAATGAAATATGGCAGAAAGAGATTAAGTGGTTTCTTGTTATATTTTTTTCCATTGAGAGAGGTGACTCCCAGGGTAAATTCTGTACTTTTCTGTGAGCAGTGGACAAATCTCTTAATCCCTCCAAGTGTTAGTTTCTTCACCTGTATAATGAGGGGGTTACACCAGATGAGAGATCCTTATGGGCAGTATGCATCAAATGACCTAGGAAACTTTTCCAAAATAATGTGCTCAGCTCAACACTGCTAATCATCAGGGAAAAGCAAACCAAACCACAATGAAATATCACCTCAGATCTGTCAGAATGGCTATCATCAAAAAGACCACAAATAACAAATGTTGGCGAGGATGTGGAAAAAAGGGAACCCTCATGCACTATTGGTAGAAATGTAAAATGGTACAGCCACTGTGAAAAAAACGTATAGAGGTTTCTCAAAAAAATAAAAATAGAAATACCATACAACCCAGCAATTCTACTTCTCGGTATACATGTGAAATAAAAACACTAATTCAAAAAGATACACGCACCCCAATGTTCATAGCAGCATTATTTACAGTTGTCAAGATATGGAAGCAACCTAAGTGTCCATCAACAGATAAAGAAGATGCGGTCTATATACACAATGGAAGACTACTCAGCCACAAAAAAAGAACAAAATTTTGCCATTTGCAACAACATGGATGGACCTGGAGGGTATTATGCTTAGTGAAATACATCAGATGGAGAAAGACAAATACTATATGATATCACTTACACGTGGAATCTAAAAAAATACAACAAACTAGTGAATAAAACAAAAAAGCAGATTCACAGATATAAAGAACAAATTAGTAGTTGCCAGTGGGGAGGGGGAGGGGCACTATAGGCATGGGGGAGTGGGAGGGACAAACTACTGGGTGTAAGATAGGCTACAAGGATGTAGTGTACAACATGGGGAATATAGCCAGTATTTTGTAACAATTGTACATGGAAAGTAACCTTTTAAAATTACATAAAAATGTTAAAAGTAATTAAAAAACAAAACAAAATGATGTGTCCAATGCAACAGCAAAATTTAAGGCAGTAAAACCCTGGCACAAATAATAATATAATAATAAATCACCAAATGATTCTGATGTGCACCCGTGGTAAAAACCCTGGCACAAGATGGATCTCTGAGGGCTCTTCCCTTTAGTATACTAGGATTCTGTGAGTATAGGGAAAATCTCTCAGCAAAGGTCCTAAGTGAACCAGAGGCAAAAACCTAGCAATAAAGATGATGCCTGTGTCCCAGTTCTCTGTTTTCTAAATATAAAATCTATTTTAAAAGCATTTATGCTATTTTATTGCTAACTTCTATAAGGATTAACTGCACCCTGGCTAACTCACTCTTCCACAACTCCTCAGGGCTCAATCCTTCCTTAGCTTGGATCATGCCCTCTGGTTCTTGTATTTGATAAAAGCTGAAAGGCTGGGAACTTCTTTCATTTCTATTCCCATCAGAAGTTTGTGTAGCTCAACAGGGTCACCTCTGAGTTTCTGCTTTTGCAAGGAATACAGATCTGGTCCCTACACTCTGCTTTAAGAAGAAAATGCCTGTACTGTCGTACACATACAGTTCTGCTCATCCTCCATGCCTTGAACTGAATTCAAAAATCAGAACTAACCTTCCCAGTCTTGTATTTCTTGCCCCCAAATATTACTGTTAAAAATTTGGACAGGGCTTCCCTGGTGGCACAGTGGTTGAGAGTCCGCCTGCCTATGCAGGGGACACGGGTTTGTGCCCCGATCCAGGAAGATCCCACATGCCGCGGAGCGGCTGGGCCTGTGAGCCATGGCTGCTGAGCCTGTATGTCCGGAGCCTGTGCTCCGCAACAGGAGAGGCCACAACAGTGAGAGGCCCGCGTACCGCAAAAACAAACAAACAAAAAAACACACAGAAAATGGGAAGAAGAAAATAAAAATTACTATAATCCCACTGAGTGATACAATTTTCCCTCCCAAATATCGCACTACCTAATTGTTCTAGTCAGTTCTGGCTGCTATAACAAAGTACTATAAACTGGGAGGTTTATAAACAGACACATATTTGCTTATAGTTCTGGAGGCTGGGAGTCCAAGATCAAGGTGCCAGTACAGTCGGGTTCTGGTGAGGACCCTCTTCTGGGCTGTAGACTGCCGATTTCTCATTATATCCTCAAGTGGCAGAGAGGAGGGAGAGGAAGCAAGCTGTCTCATGACTCATAAGGGCACTAATCTCATCATGGGGGCTCCACCCTCATGACTTCATCTAATCCTGATAACCTCTCAAAGGCCCCACCTCCTAATACCATCACATTGGGGGATAGGGTTTCAACATATGAACTGGGTCGGGGGTGGGGAGAGACACAAACATTCATTTCTTAACACTCTTACCTATCTCCATTAGTGGTACCTTAATGGTCCTGTCACTCAGGCCCCAAACCCAGGAATTATGCTTGGTTCCTCCCTTTTCCTTACTTCCTCCAACCTCCAAATATATCCTGAATCTATCCTCATTTTTCTGTATCCATTCCTACTACCATAGGCCAAACTGCCATCTTCTCTTATCCAGGCTTCTCACTTAGCCTCCCCCAAAAATTGCTGAAGGAATGAAAAATACTGACTGACAGAACCAGGAAACAAAAATATACATGCTGGCTTGAAGAATTAGGCTAAAACTAACAAGATTGAATTTAAGACAAATAAACATAAGCCTCTGCATTTACTTTCCAAAATTCCATGGCACAAGTTACAAGTTGTATAAAGGACTTGGGTGATTTATTTGACTGCAAGCTCACTTAAGAAAACAATGTGATGTACCCAACTGAAAAAAAAAGTTCTTACTATTTAGTTGAATGAATAAAAAATGTACAGTCCAGTACAAAGGGCATAATATAATCCTTTTGTGCTGGTCACACACAATGATTCATTGTGGGCACCAGATTTAGATAGAGAGAGAGAGATAGATAGATAGATCAATCTCCATAATTGATAAAGAAGGATTCTGAGCAGAGCTAGACTGTGAGTAGTCATGTTGCTAGACAAGAGCAACAGCTGAAAGAACAGGGGGCAGTTATCTGGAGAAAAGAAGACTGAGGGTCTAAAGGGTACGCCCACACTTGGATGGACCTGGAGGGTATAATGCTTAGTGAAATAAGTCAGATGGAGAAAGACAAATACTACATGATATCACTTACATGTGGAATCTAAAAAAATAAAACAAACTAGTGAATAAAACAAAAAAGAAGCAGACTCACAGATATAGAGAACAAACTAGTTTCCTTCACTAAATATTTTTCAGTCTGTGACTTGATCAGCAGATCCATGACTACACATTCCTTGGATGTCCCCTGGTCTGAGATTTGTCCTTGGATCAGAACCTTATATGGGGCTCTCCCCAGGGTGAGCTCCTGCTCTCTCTCTCTGGATTCAGCTGGGGCTACCAAAAGTCACATTGTGACTTTTGGCCTTCCTCATGTTAGGTGATGTGGAGGTGTTAGGAGACCCAGACTCCAGCAGAAACCAAGACGAAGGCTCCAGAATGCTGCTCCCACAGCCTGGCACGTTCCTTCCTGAAAGGTGAACTGAATCCAGCAGGCAGATTTTGTCACCAGCCACATCTTTAGAAGGCTGCTTCAAATGAAGAACCATTAAAATAATAATAGTGATCTCTGCCCACGGACACGAAAACCTACCAAAGGTACATTTTTAAATTAAAAAGCAGGTTAAGGGCTTCCCTGGTGGCGCAGTGGTTGAGAGTCCGCCTGCCGATGCTGGGGACACGGGTTCGTGCCCTAGTCCAGGAAGATCTTACATGCCGCAGAGCGGCTGGGTCTGTGAGCCATGGCCGCTGAGCCTGCATGTCCGGAGCCTGTACTCCGCAACGGGAGAGGCCACAACAGTGAGAGGCCCGCGTACCACAAAAAAAAAAAAAAAAAAGCAGGTTAAAAAACAATGTATTGAATATTTTCCATTTTTGTTGTAAAATAAAATACATATAAAAAATCTGGGAGAGGAGCTTCAAGAGGGCTGAAGAGTAAGACAGAGAGATCACCCTCCTCCCCACAAATACATCAGAAATACATCTACATGAGGAACAACTCCTACAGAACAGCTACTGAATGCTGGCAGAAGACCTCAGACCTCCCAAAAGGCAAGAAACTCCCCACGTACCTGGGTAGGGCAAAAGAAAAAAGTTAAAACAGAGACAAAAGAATAGGGACGGGACCTGCACCAGTGGGAGGAAGCCGTGAAGGAGGAAAAGTTTCCACACACTAGGAAGCCCCTTCGCGGGCGGAGACTGCAGGTGGCGGAGCGGGGGAGCTTCGGGGCCGCGGAGGAGAGCACAGCAACAGGGGTGCGGAGGGCAAAGCGGAGAGATTCCCACACAGAGGATCGGAGCCTACCAGCACTCACCAGGCCGAGAGGCTTCTCTGCTCACCCGCCGGGGCGGGCGGGGTTGTGAGCTGAGGCTCGGGCTTCCGTGGGATCCCAGAGAGAGGACTGGCGTTGGCTGCATGAACACAGCCTGAAGGGGGCTAGTGCACTACGGCTAGCCAGGAGGGAGTCCAGGAAAAGCTCCAAAGCTGCCAAAGAGGCCAGAGCCCATTGTTTCGGGATGCGTGAGGAGAAGGGATTCAGAGCACCACCTAAACAAGCTCCAGAGACTGGCGCAAGCCATGGCTATCAGCACGGACCCCAGAGACAGGCATGAAATGCTAAGGCTGCTGCTGCAGCCACCAAGAAGCCTGTGTGTAAGCACAGGTCACTATCCACACCTCCCCTCCCAGGAACCTGTGCAGCCCGCCACTGCCAGGGTCCTACGACCCAGGGACAACTTACCCAGGAGGACACACGGCACGCCTCAGGCTGGTGCAACATCACGCCGGCCTCTGCCGCCGCAGGCTCGCCCCGCATCTCTACCCCTCCCTTCACCAGGCCTGAGTGAGCCAGAGCCCCCTAATCAGCTGCTCCTTTAACCCCGTCCTGTCTGAGCCAAGAACAGACACCCTCAGGCGACCTACACGCAGAGGCGGGGCCAAATCCAAAGCTGAACCCCGGGAGCTGTGCGAACAAAGAAGAGAAAGGGAAATCTCTCCCAGCAGCCTCAGGAGCAGCGGATTAAATCTCCACAATCAACTTGATGTACCCTGCATCTGTGGAATACCTGAATAGGCAACGAATCATCCCAAACTGAGGAGGTGGACTTTGGGAGCAAAGATATATATTTTTTTTTCCCCTTTTTCTCTTTTTGTGAGTGTGTATGTGTATGCTTCTGTGTGTGATTTTGTCTGTATAGCTTTGCTTTTACCATTTGGCCTAGGGTTCTGTCTGTCCGTTTTTTGGTTTTTTTCTTTTAGTATAGTTTTTAGCACTTATTATCATTGGTGGATTTGTTTCTTGGTTTGGTTGCTCTCTTCTTTCTAACCCAAAACCTATGGGATGCAGCAAAAGCAGTTCTAAGAGGGAAGTTTACAGCAATACAATCTGAACTTAAGAAACAAGAAACATCTCATATAAACAACCTAACCTTACACCTAAAGCAATTAGAGAAAGAAGAACAAAAAAATCCCAAAGTTAGCAGAAGGAAAGAAATCATAAAGATCAGATCAGAAATAAATGAAAAAGAAATGAAGGAACCTGTAGAAAAAATCGATAAAACTAAAAGCTGGGGGCTTCCCTGGTGGCGCAGTGGTTGAGAGCCCTCCTGCCAATGCAGGGGACACGGGTTCATGCCCCAGTCTGGGAAGATCCCACATGCCATGGAGCGGTTAGGCCCGTGAGCCATGGCTGCTGAGCCTGTGCGTCCAGAGCCTGTGCTCCGCAACGGGAGAGGCCACAACAGGGAGAGGCCCGCATACCGCAAAAAAAAATCAAAACTGAAAGCTGGTTCTTTCAGAAGATAAATAAAATTGATAAACCATTAGCCAGATTCACCAAGAAAAAAAGGGAGAAGACTCAAATCAATAGAATTAGAAATGAAAAAGTAGAAGTAACAACTGACACTGCAGAAATACAAAGGATCATAAGAGATTACTACAAGCAACTACATGGCAATAAAATGGACAACGTGGAAGAAATGGACAAATTCTTAGAAATGCACAACCTTCTGAGACTGAACCAGGAAGAAACAGAAAATATGAACAGACCAATCACAAGCACTGAAATTGAAACTGTGATTAAAAATCTTCCAACAAACAAAAGCCCAGGACCAGATGGCTTCACAGGTAAATTCTATCAAACATTTAGAGAAGAGCTAACACCTATCATTCTCAAATTCTTCCAAAGTATAGCAGAGGTAGGAACACTCCCAAACTCATTCTACGAGGCCAGCATCACCCTGATAGCAAAACCAGACAAATGTTTCACAAAGAAAGAAAACCACAGGCCAATATCACTGATGAACATAGATGCAAAAATCACGGGATAAAGCAGATGTGGCACATATATACAATGGAATATTACTCAGCCATAAAAAGAAATGAAATTGAGTTATTTGTAGTGAGGTGGATGGACCTAGAGTCTGTCATACAGAGTGAAGTAAGTCAGAAAGAGAAAAACAAATACTGTGTGCTAACACATATATATGGAATCTGAAAAAAAAAATGGTCATGAAGAACCTAGGGACAAGATGGGAATAAAGATGCAGACCTACTAGAGAATGGACTTGAGGATATGAGGAGGGCGAAGGGTAAGCTGGGGAAAGTGAGAGAGTGGCATGGACATATATACATTACCAAATGTAAAATAGATAGCTAGTGGGAAGCAGCCGCATAGCACAGGGAGATCAGTTCGGTGCTTTGTGACCAGGTAGAAGGGTGGGATAGCGAGGGTGGGAGGGAAGGAGACACAAGAGGGAAGAGATATGGGGATATATGTACATGTATAACTGATTCACTCTGTTATAAAGCATAAAGTAACATACCATTGTAAAGCAATTATACTCCAATAAAGATGTTTAAAAAAAAAGTCTGGCAGGAAATCTATCAAAATGTCAACTGTGTGATCACTCGGTAGAGGGAACATGGGTGGCTTTATTTTCTTTTTTATAATTAAAAAAATTTGGGGGCGCTTCTCTAGTGGCGCAGTGGTTGAGAGTCTGCCTGCTGATGCAGGGGACACGGGTTCGTGCCCAAGTCCTGGAAGATCCCACATGCCACGGAGCGGCTGGGCCCGTGAGACATGGCCGCTGAGCCTGCGCTCCGCAATGGGAGAGGCCACAACAGTGAGAGGCCCGCATACTGGGAAAAAAAAAAAAAAATTTGTAATTATTCAACAGCAATTTTTAATTTTCCTAATTTAAAAAATTGTAGTTTGGGCTAAAAAGAAGGTTTGTTTGCCAAAGAAAATTGAGACAAATATGGAGGCCAGGGATAGTAGGGCACTTTACATTTGTGGAGCACCTACTGCATACCAGTGACTGCAGTAAACACTTTTCCTGCTTTCATTCCTTTAATCCTCACAACCCTCCTATGAAGTAGTAGCCCCACTTTAGAGCTTGGAAAACTGAGACTCAGGAAAGGTTAGCAATTTGCTGAAGTCATACTATTTGGTAGAGATGATTAAATCCAGCTCTGCTTAATTCTGCACTGGTGTTTCTACAGTTAAAACACCCTATCTCCCTCTAAGCTGGCAATCCTGAGGCTGGAGTAGAAGCAACAGTCCTTGGCTTTTGGTGGATTTAACATTTGTTGAGTCTTCTCAAAGTTTTAGGTTTCTCTCTCCACGATCAACACTGTTACTCATGGAATGGTGCGTGGCATCGCTAACATCACCTGGGCGCTTACTAGAAATTAAGCATCTCAGGACCAGCCAAGACCAACTGAATCAGAATCTGCATTTTAACAAGATGCCCGGGTGATTCACCTGCACATTACCATTGGAGAAGTGCATCTCTAAAAATGCCTCCCCAGCCCCACTCCCTGCCTGGGTTGCTATGGAAACCATCATCCCCAGCCTCTGCTCCCAATGTCTGGTCTCTTTCCCCAAAGCAAAGTGCTCTGTCAGACACTCACAGAAGCCCTGGGGCCCAAGAGGAGAAAAACTGTTTCCAAATGCAGTTTATGAATCAAAATAAAGCCTGGCACTTCATGGTTTTTATGTGCAAGCCTCAAAGATAGCTAGCACCGGTCCCTCTACAACAGCCGGAGCTGTGGTGTGTGGGTACCTGTTTAACGGCCAGCTTGGGCTGCAGCCCTGATTTGTAGCACTTGCCAAATTTTCCATGGAGTAAATACTCCCACCAGGGCCAATTCCAAAGCCACCAAGGTGATGTCACTGAAGGTGAAGCTGGGAAGGGATGCACGCAATTGGCTCAAGCAAGGAGGCACGAGTAGGCACCAGCTCCAGCACACCACTCAGCTAGAGCCAAATTTTTCTGAGTCAAGATCCTTCGTGTAAGAGGGGAAGCCACAGCATTACTTCAGCTAATGAGGACATTATGTTTTACTGCTGGCTTCTACCACCATTTAAATTTATCCATCTCTAATTAGTTTTGGAAAACAGAAAAGGACTCACCAAATATACTCTGCAACAGCCTGTCAGACCGTAAAACTGTCTGTGCTGGCTGCTCCCTCAGCAAACAGAAGGAGTCTTGGGTTTGCTCCGGAGAAGGGTTGGGAAGCCCAGGCTCAGCCTCATGAATAATACATGTCCAGTAGCTTCTCGGTGGGAGGAGAAAGGGGTTCCAGCAAAGCCTGTACCATATATTTCCCCTAACTCTTCAGTATCTACTCTCGTAGTTTACTTCTCAGCAGGCACAAGGTATAGCAGCTGCGTAGATTTGAGTTAGGAAGATAGAAAGTTAGAAATCCAAGGAGAAGCTGGATTGACAGAGGGGAGGTAAGAATAGCATGGGTGATGGAAAATTGGGAACAAACATACAGCAGAAGGAAGTAATAACTATTTGAAAAGCAGTGAGTATGTCTGTTTGGCTGGAGGAGAAAGTTGTTAACTATTGTCATCATTATTAGCCCCACTTACTGAGCCCTTGACCATGTGCCAGGCTCTAGGTGAGCATTTTAAGTCAATTTTCTCATTGACTCTTCACAGAAATTCAATATCATCACTATCACCATCATCATCATCTCCATTTTACAGAGGAGGAAACTGGTTTAAAGAGTTTAAGATATTTGCTCAAAGTCATACAGCTAGTAAGAAAGAAGGGAAGAACTCCAACCCAGGTCTATCAGATATATTGTAAGCAGCACAATACATCATCTCTAAATATGTGTGAGTGGTGGGGACAGGGGTGGAAAGGGAGATATCCCTTTCTGAAAAAGTTCCAAGAAACCTCTCTGAGCAGGCAGAGAGGCAGAAGGAATGGAGAGAAAAGGGACCACTGACATCCCCCTGGGTCCTGAGGGTCGAGAGTGGAGTGCCGAAGTGCCAACAGTCTTACTTACCAGGTCTGCCCAGCTCAGACCACTCCTGGGTGCCATGCTAAATTCTGGAAATGATATTTTCAGAGAAACACTGACAATCAATGGGTAAACAGAGGGGAGTGACTAGAGGGTGGGAAGATTCAAAAGCTACCCTTGTTGGAAAGGAATCAGGCTAGGGAAGATGAGGCTTAAACCAACAAACACACTTTTCAGAGATCAGTGGCTGATCACAAAACCTTGTTCCTCTTCTTCTGGGACATGCAGCTAGACCACATTTTCCAGCCATCCTTGCTGTTCAGTGTGGCCATGGACTGAGTTCTAGCCAATGTAATATGGGTGGAAATGTTGTAACACCCCTCCAGGCTGGGCCCCTAAAAATCCCCAATGTGCTTTCTCCTTCCATGGTGACCGTGGAAGCCAACTGTTGAAGAAAGCAGAGCTACAAGGTGAAAGGAGTCTGGTCTCTGAATTACTACTTGGAGATGAGCCTCCCACCAATCAAAAACACTGAATTAAACCTTATGTGAGCTAGAAATAAACTTGTATTTATTAAGGTTCTTGTTTTAAAAGACACCGTTCCAAAGCAACTGGAGAAAACTCAGAGATGGAAAGTGATCGTGATATCCAACTTTCAAATATCTAATGAGCCACCATAAGTTAAAAGATTTCTTGGGCTTCCCTGGTGGCACAGTGGTTAAGAATCTGCCTGCCAAAGCAAGGGACACGGGTCCGAGCCCTGGTCCGGGAAGATCCCACATGCCGCAGAGCAACTAAGTCCGTGCACCACAACTACTGAGCCTGCGCTCTAGAGCCCGTGAGCCACAACTACTGAAGCCCGCGTGCCTAGAGCCGGTGCTCCACAACAAGAGAAGCCACCGCAATGAGAAGCCCGTGCACCACAACGAAGAGTAGCCCCCACTCGCCACAACTAGAGAAAGCCCACGTGCAGCAATGAAGATCCAATGCAGTCAAAAATAAATTAATTAATCAATTAAAAAATATGTATTTCTTGGGGTTACTCCAAGTTAGGGCACTAAGACCAGGGGGTAGTATCTTAAACAAGACTGATCACAACTCAGCGTAAGGAAAACAATTCCTAAGAATCAGAGATGTCCAAAGATCTGACTTCTGCCCACTCTCCAACCTCATCTCCCATCACTCTTCCCTTGGTTACCCACCCTTCCTTCTGGTCCGTGAGCACCCTGAGCTCTTTCTTGCACCTGGGCTAGTATGCATGCAGATTCCTCTGCCTCAAACACTCCTCCTGACTCCCCACAAGCCTTATTCATATATTCATTCAACAACTGTGTATTGTTCCACGCCCACTCCAGGTCAGGTACTGTTGTGGGTGCTTGGGCTGTAGCAGGGAACAAAACAGACAAAAACCACTGCCCCTCTGGAACTTAAATTCTAGCCAGAGATAAACACTGTAAACAATAAACATAATAAACGAGTAAGTGATGTAGTACGTTAGGTGACAAGTGCTCTGGAATAAAAAGAAAGATACAGCAAAGAAAGGAGAATGGGGGTTCTGGGGCAAGAGGTGATGTAGAGAGAGCAGGGATGAGAGAGGCAACAGGGGCACCTCAGACTTCAGATTCTATATCATTTCTTCCTGGAGACCTTTGTGAACCCCCAAATCTGAACTACATTTGTGTCCCTCAAACCCATGATTTTCTCTCATAGCACATTTGTCTTTTATGACACTGTATTCGTTTGCTAGGGCTGCCAAACAAAGTACCACTGACTAGGAGGCTTGAACAACAGAAATTTATCATCTCACAGCTGTGGAGGCCAGAAGTCTGAGACAAGGTATGAACAAGGTTGGTTCCTTCTGAGAACTGAGGGGGGAGGGTCTATTCCAGGCCTCTCTCCTTGGCTTGTAAATGACCATCTTTTCCCTGTGTACCTTCACACTGTCTTCCCTCTATGCATAACTGTGTCCAGATTTCCCTTTTTTATAAGGACACCATTCATGCTGAATTAGGAGCCACCCTAATGACCTCATTTTAACTTGATTACCTCTGTGAAGAGCCTGTCCCCAAATAAGGTCACATCTAAGGTGCTAAGGACTGGAATTTCATTATAAGCATATTGAAGAAGACAATTCAACCTAAAACAGACCGTGTGAGTTAGAATTATTTTACCCACGCATTTAATAGTTTCATGTCTACAACCCCCGCTAGACTATAGGTGAAACCAGGGCAGGACCTAGTCAATTTCAGTCATCTCACTGCACCCAGCACTTAGCCCAGTGCCTGCCAGGTGCTCAGTTGCTACTTGGTGCTTAATAGCCCTAAGTTCATTTTGTTCTGCTACAAACAGGCAGAACCACCTCTTGTCCTTCAGTTTTGCAGAGTTCTTTCTTTCCATTTAAAATCCTCTTCGCTCAGGGCTGTCCCTCAGGGCCGTGCTGTGTTCTGTTGACAAATTAGAAATCCTACTGGGTTTCCAGCTTGATACTGCCCGTTAGCCATTTGAAAGAACAACCAGGTAATAATTCCTGTAGCTTTAATGAAGCTGGGTTTACTCAACCCTCTTCTCTCCCCTACCCCCTTGCAATCTCCTTAACCCAGCCAGTTGGCTATGGAAGGACACTGCGTAGTATGTAAGTATAAACCTTCTGGACAGAGACCAATAAAGCATCCAAAGTTTCATTTGGAGAAACATGCAGCAAAATGGCAAAGAGAGCAAAGGCATATTGTAGACTCAGTCTCCACTCCTTGATCAGATGCTGATTTATGGTGGAACTTCAGGGATGTCATTTAACCTCTCTGGCTTCCTCATCTATAAATTGGAGCTAATACTAATGCGGTTTGCATCGTAACAACACAGGGATATCAACACACTATGAAGGCTTGCAAACACTATTGTAATGTGAAATGTTTTATTAGTATATAATGATACAGATTTCTTATTATCACCCAAAGCCCTGTACAACATGGTCTCTTGACTCTCCCGTCTCCGGCTAGTTACGTATTAGTTCCTTAAACACACAAGTTCTTTCCGGCCCCAGGACCTCTCTCCTCTGCCAGGAGTAGTTTTCCCTCCTAACATTTACCACATGTAGATGCTTCTTTCCCCTTAGCTCTCAGTTGAAACCTTGCTTTCTAAGAGAAGCTCTTCTCTTCTCGCCCATCCTGGCTAAAATGGATGCCCTTCCCCCATTAAGCTCACTCTCAGCAGTATCTGGTTTCTCTATAGCGCTTACGTCTTTCATTCACGCTTGTCACTTGCCCATCTGTTTCACCAGCTCAAAAGACCATGACTCCCTCACTCACGACCCCCCGCTACTCAGCACGGTGCCTGTGACTCACGATAGCGGTTCAGTAAATATTTGCTGAGCACATGAATAGATCATTTCTAACAGTGGACAACTGAAAACAATACAGAGACCCAAGAAAAGGGCGAGGCTAAGGAACTCCAGGTATGTGCATGAGTTAGAAAGAACCCTGTCTTCGTCCTGAGTCTCTCCTTTACTCTCACACTACTACCACACTCAACACGCTTGTGACACCAGATGTGTGGGATTTCCCCCACCAAGCAATTGTCGGCGACGCCAGCTGGATGACCCTACAATTTAACACAATTCAGACACTGTCTAGCTGGGGATAGCGTCAGATCCCACAGGTTAAGGGCTCAGTTCCAAGAGACTACCCATACTTCAGAGACCAATAGCAAGGCGGAGGTCCCCAGGCTACCCACAACTTCTGTCCAACTTGGCTACAAATCAGAGATTCTCATGACCTCTTCCCCTTTGGATTCAATTAGTTGCTAAAGCAGCTCACAGAACTGAGGGAAACACTCACATTTACCAGTTTATTATATAATAAAGGATATGATAAATGATACAGATGAACAGCCAGATAAAGAGATACACAGGGCGAGGTCTGGGGGGATCCCAAGCACAGGAGCTTCTGTTCCCATGGAGTTGGGGTGCCTCACCCTCAAAGTATGTAGGTAGGCGTTCACCCACCTTGAAGTTCTCTGAACCCCATACTCCTGGAACTTTGTGAAGGCTTCCTCATGTAGGCATGATCAGTTATTAGAGAAGTGGTGGGTGCGGCTGAGAATTCTAAGCTTCTAATCATGGGCTTGGTCTTGCTGGTGACCAGACCCCATCCAGGAGCCATCTAGGAGTCCACTCAGAGTTGCCTCATTAGAGCGAAAGACACTCCTAACACCCCAGAAATGCCAAGGGATTTAGGAACCCTGTGTCAGGACCAGGGTCAAAGGCCAACTGTTAGAACAAAAGACGCTCCTAGGGCTCTTACCACTTAGGAAATGAGAAGGGTTTCAGAAGCTCTGCATCAGGAACTGGGGGCAAAGACCAGTATATATATATTTCTATTATCTCACAATACACTTAATAAAATGCTCTAGAGCCATTCAACATTATCACTGAGAAGACTATGTAGCAGCATAGGGAAATATTTAGGATATACTGTTAGGGTAGAAAATGCTATATACACTTGGATTGCAACTACATAAAAATACTGAGATGAGCAAAAACAAAGTAAACAAAGAAATTTGGAAACAGTCAAACAACTTGCTATGGTAGTGGGACTGGGTAGTTGGTAGTGGGTAGTGTTTGGGGTCTTTTTCCTCTTTTATTTCTGCTTCTGGCACCATAATGCTGTTTGTTCAACAATTACAGTTTGTTCTACATCACTAAACTAGGCACACTATTGAACTGTCCCCAGAAGGGAGGCAAACATTTGCTCACAGGTGTATGTGGAATGAACTTCTTTTTCATACAGTTCTAGAGCCAGCTGGGCCATGGTGAAATGGGGAGAAGGATGTGGCATGACCTTTTGAGCCCCTATAAACTTGGCTGTGTAGTTATGCATCAGGAGTGGGGCTGCACCCCACATACCTGCAATGAGGTGGTGCCCCAGAGAGCAGGGGGAAGTCAGGGTGTGGCTACTGATTAAGAGGGGGAATGCTGGCTGCCTGGCCAAAAATGACACCAATAGCTACTACAACAGTCAAGATCTCTCTTAACGACAACTTCTCTGTTTTTAAGGCCATTGCACCTGCATAACCTCATTCAACCCTCAAAACTCCTCTTATGAGGTCCTTGGTTGTCATACACATATTACAGAATATACACAGACACTCAGAGAGCTTATCCTCCTCATTTTTACCTTAAAAGTGGGAATATCTATGGCACAGAATTATACTTCCTGGGAAGAAAACCTCACCATGAATTTACTTACCCAGGCCATTAGAGATGGACTCTCGTAACTCTACAAGAATAGCTACAGTGATATGAAGGCTAAACTACCAAGGTACACAAACTGCCTCATCATGAAGCCCAACAGGATGGTTCAAGAGTTCCCAAGCTTTCCCCCCTTGAAACACAGGTGATGGATGACATTCACATGTATAATACACCTTCGTGGCAGTCCTCAGGGTCACACACAGTTCTCAGTCGCTAACTGACAAGACTTTCTCGCCTGGCCAGGGAAGCACCCTAAAGCACAGGGAAGCCAAAAGGTGAACAGGTAAATCATTGGAACACTTCGCTATTTTCACAATTATTAGCGTGGGAAGCAGTTTTGCACAGTGGCTAAGACACAGCCTGCAGTGAAAGAACATGGCTTCAAATATTGGTTCTAACCCTTTCTAACTATGTGACCCTTAGCAAGTCGATTTACCTCTCTGAGCCTCCGTTTTTATATATTGGGGATAACAGCACCCACCTCACAGGGTCCCAGTAAGGACAAATAAGATAGCACATACGAAGCTCTCTGCAACAGGCTTGGCACATACCCTGTACTCAGTAAGTGGGAGCTAATAATGGCAGCAGTAGTGCCACTAAAAATGACTTGAGAAATCCTTGAAAAATGACCACACCACAGCAAACAAGCTGGTTCTGAGTGACCTTGTTCTAAGAGCTTTACCTACAAAGAGTTGAGAGTTGGACAGCTGGTATGATAAAGTTTAGGACAAAGCTGGACCACTCCAACAGAAATCTTGCCAATTTCTATTGCATTCCCTCACTGAAAACTAGACCCTATGGAGGGAGAGGAAGGAGAAACGGTCAGAGAACCCTTAAAGAGATGTGGTGATAAATCAGGGGAGAGAACTTGGCATGGCCAACAAACAGTTACAAGTAAAACGTACCTACAAATCTCTTTGGAGGCCTTCTGAAAAGGAGGAAGGGGTTGGCCTTGAAGTACAGGTAAGATTCGGGCGGGAGGGGAGGAGAGGGGCAGGACAGAGCCAGGTACACAAGAAAAGGAGGGACACGCAGCCAAAGCAGAGAGTTTGTGTCAGACAGCTGTGAGCAAGGCTCCCTGCTCTCTTCTTGCCTCTTCCATCCTCCTCTACCCTTCCCGAAATGACTCAGCCCTTTGGCTGAGCTATCAGAACGTTCTAAGTTGGTTCTGCTTGCAGTGTTTCCCCGGCTAGCTAATTAAACATATACATTTAATTGAATCATCGTGAAACCCGTAACCGAGGTCTCTACACCCAGAGGGGAAAAGGTGGAGTGTGATGGAAACCAACCGTATTTTAACTGGTGCCGGCGAGAATGTTGCCGATAGTTTCAAAGCTCAGCATGAAAAGCATCGTATTTGGGGCAATATCATGTAGAGATTAGAGTCATCTCCCCAACAAGAGAAGAGAAGAGATCCCTTTTATACAACAACAGTTCAGTAAATGTTGTTGAGCTTGCATAGGATACAGTTAATTACAGTAATTTATCAAAGTGGCATAAGGTGGTATTCACACACACACAGAGTATTTTCCCACAGTGGAAAATCCTTAGTTTTACAGAAGCCGAAGCTAGTACTAATTGACTTTTCACTTGGGTAGATAAAACCTTTAACAACTCCGGAATAACTACATGCTCTTTGCTCAACGATGTGGATCGGGATGATTTACAACACCTTTCACACGATCACGCTAATTTTGCTTTCATATGATTAATTAAAACAATATGTTCATTCTCCCGAAAGTGGAATTAGGGCACCCAAGGAGTTGGCTTCTATAGCCAACTTCCCTACCCAGCAATAAAGGCAATTTTCACACCTTGCCTTCGAGAAACTGTTAAGTATATGGGGCCCTGATGGAGACTGTGTCAAGCTCAGCTTTGCTCTTTGGAAGGCAGTAGAGGTGAGTCTGATGGGCAGAAAGAGGTTCCTAAGACTTCAGAGCTGAAAAGGACCTACGAAGCAGTCTCGTGAAAGTCCCTCACTTCCCAGATAAGAAAACTGAGGCTTGGAGAGACCAGTAAGTTGTCCCCAACTTATGAGGCCCCATTTATGGCAGAACTGATATCAGTCTCCAGCTACCCTGAGGTTTAACCCGGTCTTCTGGAGAAAGAGCACTGGACTGGGAGTCAGCAAACCCGGGTTTAAGAGCCAATTCTGTTGCTGACTCACTGCAGGACCTCGCGAGCATGGGGTCTCTCTCTCATCTTCCTCTTCGTAGAACTGGGAAAATGATTGCATTTGCCAATGAAACTTCCAAAATAAGAAGCGATGAGACAGATGAAGTTTATTACAGGTGCTCCTCCATCCCTAAGCCCCATTTTCTCCTGAATTTCCCAGACCCCTCTGCCCCAGTGCCTTGTCACGCTCTGCTCCTTAGAATCCTCCAAAGAAGCCCTCTTGTTTTTTCCAGCTGGGGAAGCTGAAGGCTGGGAGACTTAAGGCCATGCAGCTACTTAGTGACAAAAGTACTTTGAAGCCCATCACCACCTCCCTATGCAGCCTCCACCCTGTGCCCATCCCCTTAGAACCCTGCCCTCTGCCATGGGTGACAATGGATGGCAACTCTCTTGGGTGACGGTCCTTAACCCTGAGGGGGCCCTACTCACCCTGAGGCTTTGGTTCACCTAGCCAGTCCCAAAAGGAGACTCTTTTAAATCAAATTCTTAAGCAGTGAAAGGTGGAAAAGACCTCCACCACCTTCACTTTACAGATGGGAAAACTGAGGCCCAGAGGGTAAGAAAGTGCCTCTTACTAAGCACCTCTGATGTGCCAGACATCACTCAACGGGCGTTCTCAGGTGATCACATTTCATTCAAGGCCAGAAAGAACATATGACTTGTCCAAGGACATCTGGCTGCTAAGCGCTTAATCAAGACTCACTCAGAGCAGGATGGTGGCCATGGAAGTCGGAATCCGCTAAGGAGTGTGTAACAACTCACCTGCCGAATCAACTAGCCCTGAAAATGGATGGCGCTGGAGCGTCGGGCCCATACCCGGCCGTCGCAAACAACCTAAGTGTCCATCATCAGATGAATGGATAAAGAAGATGTGGCACATATATATTCCAGGCAAACGTCTCCAAAGCTTTCCCCCTATCCTTTATTGAGCATTTTATAAGGGTCGAGCGTGAACTGTTTTATATGTACTAATTCATTTTATACTTCAAATGACCCTCTACATGGGGTGCTACTATCCCTCCCACATTAGAGATGTGAAAATGGAAGCACAGAGGTGAAGTCACCTGGCTGAACTCACACAGCCAATGAAGCCAAAGGTTAAGATGCGAATCCAGGCAGTGTGTCTCCAGAGTCCAAAATCTGAACGTGTGCACTCAATGGCCACCTCTAATGCACTACCTCTCCTTAAACTTCTGTTAGGTCTGCAAGGTCTTTGGTCTTTGGACCACTGCTCACTATGCGAGCATAAAATAAAATCGATTAGGAGGTGCCAAGTACAGATGTCACACGCCTTCAAACTGATAGCATGAAGACTCCAAATGGTCCTTCAAGAGTTCTTGCTTCCAAGGGGTCACTGGCTCTGGCTCCACGGGTGCCGTTAGCATAATGACAACCCTGCTTGCAGCCTCAGCCCCCATGCTGTCCGTGTCTGAGTGAGTGGCTGAGTGGCTGCCTCCCAAGGCTTCCCCTTGGCTTCACGCTTCACGGGAGAGTGCAGACAGCCGCACTCATCCACTGCAGCAGCCTGAAAACCCACTCGGCAACTGCGTGCCCCTGCCCTGAGGCCAGTTCACCAGGAAGACCTGTGGGCTTCTCCAAGCCGGCCTGATATTCAAAAGGAGGGAAAGCAATAAAATAAAAAACATGGGTGACACAGGATAATACAGCAAGAAAAATGGGGGTTTTATCCAGATGAAAACATTAATTCATTCATCCAAGGTTCTTATTATCACAATTTCTCACCTTCCCAAACTCAAGACCTCTAAGCAAAGTTTCTAGAATTACACCAAATAATCAAATGCTCCTTCTAGATTCTGTAAGCATTTTTTTGTTTTGTTTTGTTTGTTTGTTTTGTTTTTGTGGTACGCGGGCCTCTCACTGTTGTGGCCTCTCCCGTTGCGGAGCACAGGCTCCGGACGCGCAGGCCTGCCGCGGAGCATAGGCTCACGGGCCCAGCCGCTCCGCGGCACGTGGGATCCTCCCGGACCAGGGCACGAACCCGCGTCCCCTGCATTGGCAGGCGGGCTCTCAACCACTGCGCCACCAAGGAAGTCCTGTAAGCACTTTTTTTTTAAAGAAAGAATTTGTATTTCACTTCTACAAAGTGGAAGGAACTGTATGTATTAATACTTCTGCAAAACAGCCACAAATTATTTTGTCATCCTTTGAAGATAATTTCAGGTAGAGAAACAAAAAATAGAAAACACTCTCTATAACCTTGATATTAAGGCTCGTGCTCACGTGGAACAGCGTTAAGAATGTGAGTTTGGCGTAGTAAGGTAGATAGCTAGTGGGAAGCAGCCGCATGGCACAGGGATATTAGCTCAGTGCTTTGTGACAGCCTGGAGGGGTGGGATAGGGAGAGTGGGAGGGAGGGAGACGCAAGAGGGAAGACATATGGGAACATATGTATAACTGATTCACTTTGTTATAAAGCAGAAACTAAAACACCATTGTAAAGCAATTATACCCCAATAAAGATGTTAAAAAAAAAAAGAAAAAAGAATGTGAGTTTGGGAATTGGGCTGTCTGGGTCTTATTCCCACCTACCACTTACAAACTGCATGCCCTTGGGCAAGTTAACTGTCTTGCCCAGCCTCACTTTCTTCCTCTGGCATACTTCTTAGTATCATGCCCACTTTACAATGTGGTGGGATTGTTATAAGGCTTCAATGAGATTATGTATGTAAAGCTTTCAATAAATGTTAGTGGTAATCAGCACGTGATTATTTTTGTCACCAAATATAAGATTGGTTATATTAATGAGAATCCTTTCTATTGGAAGAGACAGAAACCAGCTGAAATTAGTTTAAACAAAAAAGAAAAGGAATGTATCGGCTAGCTCATCGGAAGGCACACAGATGGTACCAGCCCCAGGCTAGTCAGGATCCCAGAAATCAAACAGCCTTAGAGTCCGTCTTTGTTCAATACTGGATTTCATCTCAACTTCGGCCTATGAGTTGTCCTCATAGTCTCCTCGGGGACATTGCTCCTGGGATCAATTCCTACAGCTCATGACACATGGGACAAGATCTTCAATTCTTCCAGCTCCATTTCAATTCAAAAAATTCCAGGGAAGTTACAAGCTTTTTCTGGTGGTCAGGGAAGTGGGGTCTATCGTTGGCTACCCCATCAGAACCACATGGGGTTTAACAAAAAAAAAAAAAAAAAGAAGAAGAAGAAGGAGGATGCATTGTGCTAGAACATACCTGTTATTCATATGGGAACCAGTGTGTCATGACAAAGTCCCTTTAAAGAGTGTACACTACCTATCTACCTATGTAGATCTATAATATTCAATATATACATGTTATTCAACAAACTGATGAACCTATAAGTTGTATACACTTTGCAGAAATTAAGTTTATATTTTCTTCTATCCTCCACAGTGCCCAGCACAGAACAGTCACTCTAAGAAGGATTTGTGAAGTGACTAATAACTTAGCTTTGGAATCAAATTATGTCACTGTATTAGTTGGGATTACTTAGATTATGCTTCTATTTAAAAAAAAATAACCCCCGAATTGTAGTGACTTAGCACAAGTTTATTTCTCATTCACACAAAGTCCACTGTGGTACAGGTGACTGTCCAGGGCAACTGTCCTCAGGAGATACTCAGAGACTTCACAATCCTGCCATGTACCATCTGTAACTCAGGGCCCTCTCAGTCAACATGCAGAAGAGAGCTTGCAGCGGGTGGGGAGCCACCTCGTACTGGAAATTAAGTCTTTCACTCCAGAAGGGACCCATATCATTCTGCTTGCAGCCCATTGGCTAGACCCACCCACTGCAAAAAAAAAAAACTGGGGAATATCATCTTTCATATGCCTGGAAGGAGAGGAGAACCAGATATGTGCGAGCTCTAGCTGTCCCCACCAAAATGAATTAAGATAAAACTATATTCTATAAAAATTATACCCCAATTTTTAAATATTAAGACAATCCAAAGAGAAGAAAGTAGCCTAAAACCTATTAATACGGCTTTCCTACTACTCCATCACTGAGCTCCATTCCCCAGATTTCTGAATAAACCCATATTACAGCCCAGCAGAGACTAATTCCATTTGAAAGTTCAAAGTTTATTTTGCACGCTCCACTATTAGACACAAATGACCTTCAAAATCCAAATGAGCATACAATCTTACTAGTGGCAATTGACAGTTCTTTGCAAAAGCCTTTTAAAAAAAATATGCCTACTCTTTGACCCTGTAATTCCACTTCTGTGATTTAACCTGAAGAAATAAGCATGGACATGCACACAGATTTAGCTACAAGGATGTTCCTTGCAGCCTATTTGAAACAGGGAAAAGGAAGAATTAACCTAAATGCCAGCAAGAGTATGCTGGTTAAAGTATGTCCTCACACCAGAATACTATGTATCCATTAATAATCACACTGTGAAGGTGTGTTTATTAACGTGAAAAGAGGTTTGTGGTACATCAAGTGGTGGGAAAAGCACGTTATAAAATGGTATGTACACTGCATATGCCTGGGAAATATTCTAGAAGGAAATATATCAAGGAATTACAAATGTTTGCTTCTGTGTGGGTGGGGTTATGGGTATTTTTACTTTCTCTTTTTTGCTAGACTACTATTTTCTGCTATTATGAGTATTGCCATTGAAATAAGAAAAATAAGGTACTTTAAGTTATAAATACGTAATATCCTTGAGCCTATCACACAGTCACTGCTCATAATGGGGCTTTTATCTTAAAAACTGCAGGCAATTAGGTTCTTTTTCGTCTTTACCGCTCACAGTCAGTACCGATGACAATAAGCGATTTCTGGGAGACAGCACTTCCCAGTTTATAAGACCTTTTGTATTCAGAAGGCTCCCCACAACTGTAAAGGAAGGTAGCACAGGCCTTTCTACCCCACTTTACAGCTAAGGCTCAAAACTGCTACATGATTTACCTGCCCAAGGTGGGAGGCTACACAAGAATTCAGAACCCTTCCAGGCCGCTGCACTGTCCCAGGGAACATCACTGTGTTCCAGGGGTACCACTCACATAAAATATAAGTAAAGAGTGCCCCCTGGAGGTGCGCTGTGTCCAGTCCTGCTCAGACCCTTACCAGAGTCGAAAGTCCTCCTACACTGATGAGCCAGCCTGTGGCCACAGTGGTTTACAGGTAAGTCAGCAAATTAGCATTCAACAGATATTTATTGAGCACGCCTACAAGCTAGCAGGCACCTGAAACTAATAAGTTTGGCCTTTATCCTTTAGGCAACGAGAAGATATTTGAGGGTCCTAAGCAGTAGAATGATGTAAGCAGAGCTGTGTTTTAGAAAGAACATTCTGGTAGAAATAAGAGTCAGTGAAGGTGAGCAAGACCAGAGAGGCAGGGAGACTGGTGAGTTAAGAGGCTACTGCAATCGTCTGGGCAGGAGAAAATAAATACCTAAACCAAGGCAGAGGTACCTGAGTGATGGAAAGCATCAACATCATCACCATTCTGATAATATTAGGAGGAGCTACTATTTACTGAGCACTTATTATATGCCATATGCTATGCTAGTGATTTACATAATGACCCCATCTGACCTTCAAACTAACCCCATGTGGTAGGCACTAACTATTATTATCCTACTTCTGAGGTACAGGTTCAGAAGAGTTAGGTCAACTGCCCAAGGTCACATAGCTAGCATGTGGCAATGATTCCAACTTAGGCCCATGTAACTTCAAAGCTCATCCTCTGAGCCATCATGCTAAGAATTAGCAGAAGAAGGTGGATGACTAAATGGATGGCAATGATGACAGAAGGGGATAATGAGTGCCCTTCCAGAAATGTGGAATGCCATGGAATGTCCAGATAGAGGAATCCAGGCTGGGGCTGAGGCTGAATTTCTGGAAGCCATCAGTGTGTAGGTGAAAGCTGGTGCCCTGAGAATGAACAGCTCATGGGGCGAGTACACAAAGCAGACCGCCTTGAATGGAAGCCTGGGGAACCTCAAACTTTAAAGGCCAGGAAAGCTTCTTTTAAAAAGCAAAATACAGGAAATTCTCTGGTGGTCCAGTAGTTAGGACTCAGCACTCTCACTGCCAGGGCTCCAGATTAGATCCCTAGTCAGGGAACTAAGATCCTGAAAGCCATGCAGCGCAGCCAAAAGAAAAGAAAAGAAAAAAGCAAAATACAATCACGGCAAAAGGAAAATCAGGAAAGAATAGGGCCAAGGAAACAATGAGTAAAAGAGTTCCAAAAATCATACACCAGACTTAGTGGTATCAAATGTTACATTCCCAATAATAGGGGCTGATATTTTTGAGCATTTATTCAATGCCAGGTACTATTCTGAGTGATTTGTGTATATTAGTTCATTTAATCCTAACAACATTCCCATAGGAAGACACTATCCCCACTCGCAAATAAGAAAACTGCCCTGTCCCAGGTCCTATGGCTTATAAGCAGTGGAGCAGAGGTAAGTGCTGGGAAATATTCTAGAAGAAAATATATCAAGGAATTAATAATGTTTGCTTCTGTATGGTTGGGATTATGGGTGTTTTTATTTTCTCTTTTTCATTAGACTATTATTTTCTGCTATTATGAGTAGCATTTGGTGAACAGCGTTAATGAATATCCCAGGCCTCTTCCAAAGCTGAAGTTTCATAATTTTTTACGAAAAAAAATCTTTCCTTTTTAGAACTCTAGAGCCAGAGTTAGACTGCCTGGTTGTTATATAAAGCTAGGCAGTCTAACTCTACAGATGGCACCCATGGCCTCTACACCATATTGTCTTCCTCAGTAATGTCTAACATTTTTTGAACATTCAGTATATGCCAGGCACTGTTCTACCTGCTAACTCAATCTTATCACAATAACCTTATTAGGTGCCATTATTATTCTTATTGCACCGATGGGAAAACTGAATCATAGAGCAGTTGCCCAGAATCACACAGCTGGTAGAACCATCAAGGTATATAGTAGACCCATCCATGAGGAAATTAAAGAGTTATCAATCAGTACTTCGTGGGTGAAGGTGAGTTGGCAGGAATCCTAACCAAAGCGAAATGTAGAAATGAAAAATTCAGAGTTCAAGGGAAACTAAGATATTATGAAACTTCAGCTTTGGAAGAGGCCTGGGATATTCATTAACGCTGTTCACCAAATGCCGGGCATGGTCGGATTGCACTTTCTGGCCGCCTGTGCTTGTGTGGTCCATAGAACTAGTTCCATCCAATGAGTGGTGAGAAGACATGACACATGTCACTTCTAGGCCAGCTGATTGCCAGTAAAAGACCCTTCAGAGCACTCTTTCCCTCTGTCAGAGCAATCTGCAGCAGTGGGAATGGTGGCTGCTAAGACAGCCTGAGTCCCAGAGCACAGGAACATGGAGACGAGCCTCAGCTGACCCACAGTGGACATGTGGCATGAATGAGAAATAAACCTGGCTGATACCAAGCCTGAAGTGACCTGGGTGGGGAAACTGAGGCCCAAAAGGACAGAGATCCGCCCAGCAACACAAAGCTGGCTACCTAGAGGCACCGAGCGGCAAAAATCCACATCTGGCATCCCATCCAGCTATCTTTCCTTTATACATCACTGAGCATCTTGCATATTTTGTAAGTTACTGCCCCTTCTAACCCAAAGCATATTCTGCTTCTGTAAATTAATGCAAAGGCTGAATTTAACTAATCATTGGCTAATTTTCATAAACTGTCTTCTAGTGCACACACTCAGAACTCAGTTTTTTCAGAAGATAGAAGGAGAAGGCATGGGGGGGTCTGGAGGGGTGGGGTAGGGAAACCCTGCTCTATTATTTACAGAATCAACGCTAATTTAATTAAGTATTGACAGAAAGTGCTCAATATTGCAAATAGTTGCCACCTGTTTCTCCTGCAGTCTGGATCTCCTCGTAGTAACTGACTTCACTCCATCTTCCTCTTTGATGTATGAGGCCATAAAACAGGGAGTGAGTAAGTCACCTTCGAAGAGGCCTTTTGTCATTGCAATAACTAGAAGTAATTTATGTGCACCTGGAATTTGGGTTCTCTGTCTCTGACTAGACAACAGACTGAAATCACAATTTGGATGCCAGAAGCCAATCAGAAGGTCAAAGTGACTCTGAAAAGGTATCAGTCTGCTAAAATCTACGATAAGAGAACACCAGCATCCATGCTCAGCAATTAGACCATCAGCAAAGATTTCAGATGCAGGCTGCCTCCGAGAGAAACTGACCCTTCAGAATTGTCCCAAGTTGAACTGAGAAGGTCAGGCATGGACTGTCATTGGATGTGGGCCATCCTAGGAAGGCCTTGGATAAGATGAGTCTGCAACTCAGGCTACCAGCCTGAGTTTTACTCCCAACCTGGGATTTACTTCACCTTTGCAGGTATCCTGGGACACCTTCCCCATCATAACCACCATCCAAGTCCCTCCCATCCTTCACGACCCTGTTTAATTCCTGCCTCTTCTAGGAAGGCCTCCCTGACTATCCTAGCCTATGATATATACGGTATACTCTGACTTTACAATTCTTCGGGCACTTGTCACATTCTCCCTCGGTACGTGCTTTTTATGTTTGCGCGTCTAGACTCTGTAGATCATGTTTCTGTAGAAATAGGTTTCATCTCACGTGCCAACTGTGATCAATTAGTAGTGGCTGCCTAGAGTGCTAGAGTGAGAACTCCAAGGCTGCATCTGGGCTCAATGGTTAAGAGTGCAGTGATTGATTAACAAGGTCTGCAATGGGCATGGCCAGGAAAAATGAAAATGTGTGGCATATGTCTGCCCTCTATCCTGTAAACAGTGAATTCTTTAAAGATAGAGTCCATAAACTGCATTTATTTATATTCCCAGGAACATCTGCATAGGCACACAATGCATGTTCAAAAATTATTTGCTGAATAAATATTTCCCATTTTAACAATGACCTAACTCTACTGCATTAATCACATGAATCCTAATTATGGGTCTTTCAAACAGCCCTTAACACACATAGGTATAGATTTGACTCCCATCAGAAATCTTTCCAAAGCAAGATTTTATATGAAGGATGGCTTTTGACACATCAGTCCCTAAGGTTTCTGAATCTGAAAACGTTAATACTTAATAACTCCTAGCATCCATGAAGTTATAAATGATTTTTCCGAAGTTTTTGCTCCTCATTTGGTTACTACATGACTTTCATGAGGTAAAAGTTTATTCCCATTGTACAGCTTTGAAATAACTTGTTTAATAGCACAACGATTAGTCAAACCAGAAGATGTAACCCAATAAATAGTTACCAATCCTCCAAATAGTTAAGTAAGCCCTTAAGGTCCAGGCCAGTGTTTCCTGTAGTTTTTCCTCTGTAGAACACCAGGATTTTTGTAGGGTCACTACATGTCTTCTTGTGGTCAAATAAGTTTAGGAGACATTAATAGGTATTCCCTATGGTGGGGCTTCTCAGAGCGTTTAAGACATTAATGCACCTGGTGAACTGCACAGAGGACCCTCGACATGAAATACTTTCCATCTATTCAACCTCAGAACCCCTTGGACAAGAAGCATACAAGTGCTATAAAACCTTTTGAGAAATGATTACCTGGGCTCATCAAACTCCCATCCTTAGTTTTTAATCTAAAATTTGCATCGAGATCACTAAAAGGACAGCAGAGTAGTTAAGAGCTTGGGCTCTAGAATCCAACTAGCTTTAAGTTCTGGTCCCAGCACTTAATGGCTGTGACCTTGGTTGAGTCACTGAATCCCCAGCCTTGCTTCCTCACCAGGAACATGCAGATTCTAACAAGGCCTAACTCCTAGGACTGTGATGAGGACTGAATGAGGCAAGGCAGGTAGAGCGCCTAGCTCACATAAGCACTTCATAAATGTTAGCTGATTTTATTGCCAAAGAGGCAGGAAGGTCAGAGTGGAAACTATTTTAAAACGGAACAAAATACCACAGGTTGGGCTCCCTGGGAGGCAGACTCCAAGATAGAGTTTAGCCTGCAGGAAGCTTTTAGAGGAGTGTCCTCAAAGTCAACATCAGTGGAAGGGAAGGGAAGAAAGAGAAAGAAAGTTGAGCCACCCCCAAAGGGAGAGACCTACAGATAAACTGACCCGTCAGAATTGTCCCAAGTTGAACTGAGAAGGTCAGGCATGGATCTGTCATTGGATGTGGGCCACCCTAGGAAGGCCTTGGATAAGATGAGTCTCTGCAACTCAGGCTACCAGCACTCGCAGCAGCCGGGACAAGCTCTCCACCAGAGCTGCATCTGAGCAGTGCACACAGTGTCTTGCACACAATGTCTACCACGCCAAAAACAAAAGCAAAACACAAAACAAAGCAAAAGATTCCTCCGACCCTCTGGGACGGAAAAAGGGGAGTCTGCAGGTATCAACCAAATCTAGTCATTTATTCATTCATCATTTATTAATGCCTACCATATGCCAGGCCCTGGGGCTCAGGGCTTATGAACAGGTACTGATTATATAACAATAATAATAATGTCTTCTCTTAACTTTTTAAAGCATGAAAATAAAGATGGGGAAACAGAGGAGGACGAGATATCAAATCACTTCAAGCCAGGATATATTCTCAGGTGATCAGTCACCTGTCAGCCCAGTATGCAAAGGTGTTCATTTGAATGAAGAAAGGGACACGGCAGCTTTCCTCCCCCAAAGCAATACATCAAGTTGTTCTTGTGGTGACTGTGAGAGCTTGGCAAACTGTGCACTGCACAAAATTGAATTTCCAGGTTTGCGGAAGCCTGGGCAAGCTCGAGATGCATGAGGATTTATGGCTTTGGGTACTTAAAATGCCTCCCATTAATTTGTTATGACCTTCTCCCCCTGCCCACGGCCCCAGGTTAACCACAGTCTGGGGCTGAGCAAAGGTAAACGGCACATCAATCAAGCAAAAGCAGCCCCAGAGAGACAGGTGTCTGCCTGGCGGAGGGACAGAGAGAACAGAGAGTCCTTCATGTCCCCGGAAGCCTTGGCTGTGTTCCTCTCTCCCCTGGAGCGGCTTCGGTCCTCAGGGTCCACCTTCCCTCCGGACCTCTCCCATCCTCTCCATCTTGTCACTCGTCTCCCTAGTGGCCCCTCAAGCATTGTTCTTCTTTAGCACAAGACAGCTCTTGTCTTTCCCACTGACCATCCCATCTGTTTATGTCATGTCTTCTCAAGAAGCCAGCCAGCTACTCTGCAACTAATATTTCACATTTGCCTAGTACCTTACAATTTACTTCTGGGCCTCACGACCAGCCGAGAGGTAGGCACGGCAGAAGTGGTGACTCCCACTCCAGAGATGAGGGCACTGAGGCCCAGAGAGGCAAAGTGACTTGCCCAAAGTCACAAAGCAGAAGGGAGGGACCCAAGCCAGGCCCTCTGTGCCACAAACTAGCCTCACCGCTGCCTCTCAGCTCCAGGGACCAGGCCATGGGTTGGCAGCGTGCCTTATACTCAGTAGGACAATTGATCCAAGTCACAGATTGGGGGGATTACCTGGGAATCCACAGGGAAGATGGCCAGCCCCCCAGAGGAGGCCCATGAATACACCACTGTGCAAATATACTATCCAACTTGAGCAGACTTGGAGAAGCCAAAGGTTTTTTTTTTTTCTCAAGCCAAAAGCAACAGATTAAAAATTTGGACTAAAACAACATAGATGTTTTTAACTTCACTGCCCCAAGTGAACTTAGGAAATCCATGGGCCTCTGAGCCTAAATGTTTTTCTTGTCAGTTAAAGTCCTTGTTTTAAAATTTTCCCAGGCACCCTTTTAAGAATGAGTCCTTGGCAGGTATTATTCATTCTACATCTTTTCTTTCACTCAACAGATATTCATTGGGCACCTACAGTGGGCCAGGAGCTGTGCTAAGTGCTGAGGATTCAGCTGAGGACCAGGCAGGCAGATACCTGCCCTCAGGGGGTCTCACAGGCTGGCAGAATAATACGGTGATTAAACAAGTAAGTACAAGGCAGAATTTAGAAATATCACTCTTTGTAACTCTGTTCATTGGAGTTTAAAATAGGACAACCTTTATGAAGAGCAATTTGGCAGTACCTATGAAAAATTTTAAATGTGCGTAGCTTAGGACTCAGCAGATGCAAAAGTAAAATGAAACAAAACTAAACTAAAACAGCAGATACTAGAGTAAGGGCAAAAGGTTATAGGTATGAAAGGGAGGGAGGGAAGGAGGGAGGGAGGGAGGGAGGAAGGAAAGGAAAACTTAAATACCCATCCAGAGGAGTATAATTTAAAAAGTTATGGTACATTCATACGGTAGAATACTACGTAGTCAATAAATATATGAGATAGACTTGTCTGTACCAGCCTGGGGAAATGTTTATAAAATATGCTAAGCGGAAAAAAGTAAGTTGGAAAACAGCGCATGTGTTATACCTATCTATGTATATGTGGATACGCCTATATAGGCATATATGGACATCTAAATGTGTATCTATTTAAAGCCAAAGGGAAAAAATCAGCAAGGAGACAGACCAAACTGTTACCAGGGAATATCTCTGAGCAGTGGAATGGCGATGGTTTAAATGGATAAACTTTCAAACAATTTGCAAAGTAATCTTACTTTTGTCGTTTTGAAAACCCAGTTTAGCAAAATAAGGAGTATTAAATGTTCTGACAGGGAAAGAAGAGAGAACTGTCTCTGAGCACCAAGCAGGACTTACCCTTCACTTCCTACCAACCCTTCACTTTTTACCATTTTAATCTGCTTATCCTTCAATCTCCAACATTTCCCAGCAAGACCCCAAGCATCCTGCAATTTATAACCCCACCTAGTGGCAAACAGGTGAATTTCAGACGCCAAACTTAAGAGAAATACATTGTCTTGCAAAAGGAAGGTGGATGTGGTGGACTTCACAGTGGAATGCTGCAAAACGACTAGTGACAAAAAGGGGTCTTCCAGAGCCCCCCTTACCTCACAGGTCATTATGAGGAGAAAACTAGCCGAGTATGTGCAGAGGCTGCTTCCCAGTTCACACACTTGCTTGTGCAAGAAACACAATTTCTCTTATTTTTTCTAACTCAGCTAAACTTCTATTTTGAGCTCTTATTCTGGCCAGATGGCAGAGACTTATTTTTAGTCAACACAGCGCTATTGCCTCTACCCCACCACCACTCCCAATACACAGTTTACACACATATAACACCAGGACCGGGGGAAAGTTCAAGGGCGGAGGGGTGTCTGGGAGCCAGCGTGCTGGGATTGGGGGTTTAAGTGTACACAGGCTACTGCAAGGTGCCCCATGCCTTCTCACCAGGCTCTTTCTGGCCCAGTGACTCTCCCTTGTTTCTGAGTCGGGAACTCTCTGCACAATCAGGCCACCCCTGCCTCCCTCCAAGACTGGCCATATCATATTCTTCCCTTGATACTCCCTTCCTGGTTCTCCGCCTGGAGGACAGGATGTAGGAAGTCTCTTCCAGATCCACAGAGTTCACCACCCTCACCACCTCTGCATTAGCCCTCCCCTCCACACCACAGGGGATCTTCATCTACTCTGGTAGGGCTGTGGGGAGTGGTAAATCCCCCTGTCCTCCAACACTCCAGAAGTCAGCTGATGGGAGCACAAAATCCTGGAAGCTCTGCCCCCATTTCCCCTAAGATAAAGAAGCCCGGCACAGAGCAGAGTGGGGTGCGATACAAGGGTGGGGAAAAGGAAAATATAAGGAGAAAAGGGTAGAAGCTAGTGTGCCATGTGAAAACAGTATAGCATGGTGGTTCAAGGTTCGGTTATATAATTGTCTGGGTCTGAATCCCCACTCTACCACTTACTAGTGGTGGTCAAACTATTTCACTTCTCTTCAGGATACTAGTATCCACCTCAGAGAGCCATTGTAGGAATTAAGTGAGATAAAGGGATGCAGACACTGAATCAGTCTTGTCACTGCCATTCTGCTCACAAACAGACTGAAATTTGACATTGGTCCATCATAATTCAATTCAGAGTTCCTTACACGCCACCCTCTGCCTAAAGGTGGGAATGTCAATTGTCTGAATGTGAACCTCATGCTGAAAGCACTTTTTCTTCTGAGGGAAGAAAGAGTAGCGTCACCTTCTATAGTGGAGCCTCTATAAGGAACTTCCAGGTCAACATCTCTTCAGCTATGTTCCCAAGGCTGAGAGAAGCGATGCTTGGAGCTAATGGCAACATCTACTCAAAGCCTCCTCAGGTCTTAATCTTGAAGATCTTGCTTAGAAAAGCCTTCACACAGATGTACCCTGTTGACGCTGGGCATGCCCATGTTGGGGGCATGCCCATGTAGGGGCCTTCCCAGTGACAGGAACTGATTGAGAAAAGAGGTTACGGAAATACACTGTGACTGCCTAGGCCCTAGCAGTTAATGTCTGGGGAGCAAAGAATGCAGAAACAGAGACAGGACAGCCAGGCAGGAGAGGTGCCATAACTTAAATAATAAATCAGTCACGAGGACCCCCAGTCCCGCTTTGACAGTAAAGATAAATCTGAGAGACATTCCTAAGTTGCTCTGCAGATACTAAAACCCCCACCAGGTGGAGGAAGTTGACTGCATGCTGACCACCAGCATGTAGCCCCCAAACAGGTTGGAACCAGAAAGTTGATGATGTTGACTCCTGAAATACCACCCTGTTACCTCACCCACCAACTAATCAGAAGGATGTCTACGAGTAAGTTATGCACTCCATGACACCCTCCCTCACACTGCATTTAAAAATCCTTCCCCAAAAGCCATTGCAGAGTTCAGGGCTTTTGAGCATTAGCTGCCCATACTCCTTACTTGGTGCCTGCAATAAACACTGCACCTTCCTTCACCACAACCCGGTGTCAGTAGACTGGCTTTGCTGGGCATCAGGCAAGTGGACCCAAGTTTGGTTTGGTAATACCATGAAGCCTTGAACCAAGGGAAAAGCCCTCTCTCTAAACAGATGAAGGCAATGGTCTTCCCAGCATTAGCATGCATCACCAGGAGGGCTTGTTGTAACAGTTTGCTGGACTCCACCCCTCAGAGTACTAATTCTGCAGGCTGGGATTGAGGCCATTAATTTTCATTTCTAAGAAGTCCCAGGTAATGATGATTTAGCTGATGGGAGACCATTCTCTGAGAACCACTGGATTGCAGAAAAACACTGCTCAATAAGAAGAGCTATGCGGAACTTTAAACTAAGACAGGGACTTACATATGTAATTCATTCTCCCTCAGGGTAAGCTCACAGAAATATCACAGGAACAAGTGCAGTGATCTTTGGTATACCTTGCTCTAGAGTGAGGGTTTTACATTTATTAGCACTCATTATTCCCATTGGAATGGAAAATGTGACATGGCTGGTGTCTACCAAATTTCCCCCCAATCCAAATACCACTCAAAAACCCACCTGGATAAGAACAGGGAATCCATTAGTCCTATAAATTCTACATACACATTTCCTCCCACCCATGGTCTGAAGATAAAGACTATGCTCCCAGCTCACTCTTATCCCTTCTGTGGATTGGCTCCTCCTTCCACAGACTCAGCAGGGCTAGGCAGCCACTGAACTAGACATCTGCCAGCTCACAAGTCCCTTCTCTAGAAAGTTCCCCCTGATCCATGAGAGGAGACAGAAGCCATATGACCCTACTCTCTTCCATTTCTGATTAGACCAGGAATGAATAGACCCAATCCAAGATTAGCCAATCAGGTTCACTCCTGGGACTTTGAAATTGGGATTCAGAGATATTCAGTCAGTATCTGAAATTGGCTAGCCTGATAAGTACGAGGTGGGCAGAATTCACCAGATGGCCTGAGGAGCCGAAGAAACTAATCTAAGAGCAAAGTAACTATGCATAGGTAGGGAGAGAAGATAAATACGTCCCCGTGGCATTCCAGACCCCAGCTTTTATCTCTTCCTGAGGACTTCCTGGGGTCTTCCTTATCCCACCCTCAGGTTCCATGTGACATTATATGTCCGCATCATTATTTTCCCTTTTCTAGCTGGAATCACTCATTTTCAGTCCTCAGCTGTTTGTTGAACAGCTGAGCTGAGCCAGGTGCTGTCCTTGGTGCTGGAGAAATGGTGGTGAACAGTACAGACCCATTCTTGATCCCATGGAGCAATCAGTTCTGTTATTTGCAACCCAGAACACCTAGTATAGCTCCTACATCTGCCACAATATAGAGAAATGCACTCACAGAAAGAAAAGTTATGGAAAAATATATTACAGCTTATCGAACATCTACTATATGCCAAGCACCTTGCTAAGTGCTTTACGTGCACCATCTCTGACAACAACCCTATGAGGCAGGAATTATTATTATCCCCATCGGCTCAAGGACACACAGCAGTCACACCTGGGTGCTCTGAATCTTCAGAGCTGCTAAGAGAAAAGAGAGAAAGTGCCAGAACATAAGCAGACACTGGGGAAAGACACACACACACAAACCCATTTACACTCACACACAAACTCATACACACACAGAATTCAGGCCAGCTATATCAGCACAGACTCAGGCACCCTCTTGGTCTCTGTCAGGTGCTAGCCTCTCTGCTTCATCTCCATCCTATAAGGTGACAAAAATCAGAAATAACCGTCCCTCTTCAGAAATATCCTTGAAGAGCAACTAAGCTTGGCAATACTTTAATTGGACAAAGGCCTTCCAAATGTGGCCTCCTGAGAATAGCAGGGATGCATTTCCACCTGCTTTTTAGAAAATGTGCCCTCCCTGGATTGCATATGAATGCTCTTAGGGAAATGCCAGAGAGTCACTTTAAATGCTTTCTGCCAGCAGGTCAGCACTTACCCACTGGACACCTACCTCCCCAGGAGCCCCACTCAGGTTCCCTTGCAGTTCCATCCCAGTCTGCTCCCTGCCAGGCCCAGGAGAGCAGGGAGCAGCTCTGATCTAGGTGGACAGAGATGTGACTAGTCCCTGCCAACAGCCCCTCCCCTCTCAGTACAGACAAGCAAAACACTTGAAGGCTGGCTGAGGCTCCGAGTCTGCAGAGTCTGGGAAGAACACAGGATTCTAACAGGCAGGGGACATTCGAACAAGAGAGGATGGCGAATCACGGTGCAGAGACCCCCTGTATGCATGTCAGCTTCCTCATCTGGAAAGCTGGGATTCTCAAATCTCCCTGACCTCAAAACAGATACCATTTACTGAGCACAAGCACTGCGCTAAACACATTTGCAAGTTATTTGAAAGAACCCTAGTCGATACAGATGACTGTCCCCATTATATAAGTGACAAAACTGAGGTTCCAGGAGATAAAGCTGGGCTCACTTAGCCAGTCCTGGTTCACATAACTAGCAAATGGCAGAACCATCACTTTCCAAATTCCACGCTCTTAGCCACGAGCTGGTTTCCTTTGACTTGTGTTTGAGAGGATGAACTGACAGTGAGGAGAAGAGGGCAGAGCCGCCAGTATGTCTTCGTAATTTGCCAGGAGTCAGCCTGATCTAGCTGGAACTTTGATTCCTCCCCTCCCCACCACCACCCCAACCCCTTAATTATCTCCTAACACAGCTGCACACTTCTCACGACCATTTTCAGGATCCTAAGACAGGAGGCTTAACCCCAGAAGGCCTTAGATGCCACCCAGCCCAGCAAGCTCACAGAGCCCTAAAACAAATGTGCTGACAAATCCATATCCCATCATCATAGCCAGAAATTTTTAAAAACAGAAATCTGAGACGTGCTGAGGGAACTGGGAAGTGGTATCAGAGTTTAGGCTTCAAATGCTTCTCTAAAGAACAACAGGAAATGTCTGCCTTAAAGCCCCATAGAGTGAAGCTTTATGATAAATTTGGGAAACCTCTTTGAAACTCTTTCTGTCTCCCCATCCTCTCTGCTGGTAAGAATCACTCACATTTCATTTAGTACTTTCTGCTTTGCCCTCACACAAGCTTTAGGGTGAGCTCTCTCTCTCTCTCTACTTGTCCTTCCTGAATTCTCAAGGTTCTCAGCAAAAGAAAACAAAACAAAAACAGTGAAATATTCGGTCCTCTATGGGAAAAGAAATCCTCAAAGATACATGTCTCAGAAACAGAATGATATGCTTTTATCTTACATTAGATCAGGTATGTTTCCAGTTACAGAAGAGAACCAATATCTTACAGCTAATTATAACTCTGATGTTGTCTGGGGTCTGTAGGTCCTTGTCACCCAGAGAAGACAAAATGTAAGTTCTGTTAGGGGCAGGCATTTTTGCCCCTTTTTTCCCACTGCTGTATCCCCAGTCCCCTGAATAGTGCATAACACATTGTAGGTATTCAATAAAATGTTTTAACTCTTTCGGGATCCATCCAGACCTATGAATCAGACACTCCAGGAATGAGGCCCAGCAATGCGTATTATAACAAGCCTTCCGGGTGATCCTGATATTCACTCAACTTTAAAAACCACTGAACTATGATAGAGGTCTGTGCTGTTCAATATGGCAGCTACAAGACACACACGGATATATTTTTATTGATATAATTGACATATAACGTTATGTTAGTTTCACACGTACAATGTAATGATTTGATATACTTATACACTGCAAAATGATCACCACAGGAAGTTTACGTAACATCCATCACCACACACAGCAACAAAAAAAATGTTTTCTTATGATGAGAACTTTTAAGATCCACTCTCTTAGCAACTTTCAAATATACAATACAGTGTTAAATATAGTTACTATTAAAATATCTTTAATAAATAGGCAAAATCACCTAAGCATACACAACACACACACACACCCCCTCTGGGGTAGGCAGACTTAAAAACTAGCTCCCAGTGATTCCCATTTCCTAGTATTCCTGCCCTTGTATAACTAGCCCTCTCTTTAAGGGTGGGCTATGTGCAATGACTTGCTTCTAACCAAAATAATATGGCAAAGATGATGGGATGTCATTTCCATGACTAGATGTCACTTCTATGAGTAGGTTACAAAAGATGGTGATTTCTGTCTTACCAGCAAAACTCTCTCTCTCTGGTTAGCTTGGATGAAGCAAGCCGCCAAGTTGAAGCCCACATGGCAAGGAAATGAGGGAAACCTTCAGCTAACAGCCAGTGAGAAAATGCAGTCCTCAGTCCAACAGTCCCCATGGAACTGAATTTTGCTAACAATCACATAAGAGCTTGGAAGCCTATCTTTCCTCAGTTAAGCCTTCAGATGATACCCACATAATGACTGACACTTTGGTTGTAACCTTGTACACCCAGGAAAGCTATGCCTGGATTCCTAAGCCACAGAAATGCAAGATAATAAATGCTTGTTGCTTTAAGTTTTAGAGCAATTTATTACACAGCAACAGATAACTAATATTCCCTCACAGTGTAGAAATCCAAAACCTTCCCCAGCATTTCTGTGAATCACAGACTGCTTATATTTTCCTGTTTCCCCTGGATTTGAACTCTAGGTTTAGTTTGATTTAAGAACCATCTCACTGTTCCACCTACACTACCCCTATTCCATACTCCCTCAATCTAGCCATGAACCTCAGTCTCTTCTTTATTTCCAAGTTCTCAGAGAGCAGGTATGATAGGCTAACCAAAAAGCTTAAAAGGAAAAAATAAAGAATGAAATGTCCCTAGGTGGCTTGGAAAAGCTCCAAAATACTGCTGCAGATCTAGAAGGCCATATGTATACACAGAGTTGTGTGCATGCTGAGAAGACCTGAGAAGATCCCAAGTTCTCATCTCTGGCTAACACTGAGGCTCTATTCAAGCAGGAAGTTAAGTCTGTACACCCATGAAAGCTATGACTGGCAGCTGTAAACAGCCTGGCTCAGCACTGAACATGTGCCCCAACACAAACACAGAGCCCCTAAGCAAAGCCTGGGAGATGTACTGGCCCCAGACTTTTAAGGAAATCTCTACCCAATCATTCCCCAACAAGGAAATTAAAATTGTACTCTAGAAAATATCTATATTTAACACAAAAGAAGGCAGTAATAGAGGAACAGAGGAACAAAAAAATATCAGCTGTATAGGAAAAGGTAAAGTCGCAAGCATAAATTTCACCTTCTTGGTGATTACATTAAATGTTAATGCATTAAACACTCCAACTAAAAGGCAAAGCTTGGCAAAATGGATTTTTTTTTAATGATCCAACTGTACACTGTCTATATGAGACACTTCAGATTCCAAAACACAAACAGGTTGAAAGTAAAAGGACTGGAAAAGATATACCAAGCAAACAGTAACCAAGAGGGAGCTGAAATGGCTATACTAATATCAGATAAAATAGACCTTAAGACAAAAATTGTTACTAGAGACAAAATTTCTAAGTGAATCAATGAAGAATACATAACAATTATGTGTATACCTAATGTGTATGACAGAATCCCAAAATACACGAAGAAAAACTAACAGAATTGAAGAGAGAAATAGACAATTCAAAAGAGACTTAGCAGACACATCAACCAAATGCAATGCATGTACCTCAATTGGGTCCTGATTTAGACAAATTTTATGTGTATGTGTATACACACACACACACACACACATGCAAGAAAATCAGGGAAATGTGAACACTGAATGAATATTTGATGATATTAAGGAATTACCATTAATTTTTTAGGTGTGATAAGGGTATTGCAGTTATACTAAAAAAAAAAAAAGACTCCTTTTCTTTTAGAGGCATATTCTGAAATATTTTTAGATAACTTTATATGATGTATGCAATCTGGAAGGAAGAGGCAGAATACGAGGACTAGATCAAACAAGATTACGTATGAGTGGATAATTAACGTTGCTGGGTGGTGGGTCCATGACAGTCCATTTTATTATTCTTTCTTCTTATGGATATATTCAAAGTGTTCCATAATAAAAGGCTAAAAAAGGCAGAACAAAGCTACCTGACTGCTCACTCTGAGAAGCTCTAGGACCAAAAAGATTACTATTTGTCCATCCACTCAAAATTCATTTGTTGATTATTTACTATGAGTAAGTCACGGGGATAAACATGCTCTCAAGTAGGCACAGATAAAAATACTTATAAACAAAGAATGGAAGATGTGTCATAAGAGAGGCCCAAATGCAGGGCTACAGGGAGCTCATGAGGGAGAGATTATTACTGATGGGGACAAGGGAAAGCCTGAAATCACAGAATATTAAGCAGGAAGAGTCTCCATCGGACTCATCTTATTTACATCTGAAAAATCTGAACTCCAGAGAGAGGAAGTCTATTTCCCCAGTTACCACAGCAACATTCTAACAGAGCTGGGATTTATTTGTTCTGTAGCTAACATTCATAGAAAGCTTATTATGTCCTGACACCTTGCTTAGAACTTCACACATATTATTTCATTTAATCCTCACAATGTATTCCATTATTATCCCATTGTACAGAGGAGAAAACAGAGGCTCAGAGAGGTTAAGTGACTTACCCAAGTCAACACAGCTAGGAAGTGGCAGAGCTGGGTCTCAAACGTAGAAAGTTTGTCTCCAGAGCCTTTTCTCTTCTCACTATAATGGGATTTAACCCATAGTTCCATCACTCTGTGCTGGGTTATGCTGTAATAGGATACAGAGAGAGAGAGGAACAGATGTTTCAGGCAGAGGAAATAGAGGAGATTCAACTAACACTACTATTTTGCCCTATAGAGCTTTCTAGGACTGAGCACCTAGAGAAAAGGACCCTACTGCATTAATAATTTCATGCCACTAAACCATGGTTGCCTCACATAAATGAACAAAATCACAAAATAACCACTTTCCATACAGTGATCTCTGACCCATTGCTCTGGTTTTCTGCACTTGAAAAACAAAGCCCAGCTGTTGGGCTGCACTTCACAGGCCTACAAGACCTGTGCTTGCCCAGCTTCAAGACCGAAGAAAAAGCCTAGAGTCAGCAACAGAGATGGGGGTGGGGGGGGGGGGG
>NW_020174788.1:3843083-3882285 GCF_003031525.2 Neophocaena asiaeorientalis asiaeorientalis
GGGGGGGATCTTACATGTCTTAAGCAAAGTCCTGGAGTGATTCCCCACCATGTGCAGTGGACAGCAGGCAGGATGTGGTGGCAGTCTTTGCTTGGGGTGGGGGGTATTACCAGTTATAGGGGAATTGGTGTCTGGTAGGCTCGGTAGTTACCAGGAAAACCAGTAGAGGGGCACTCCCCTCACCACTCCTTTGATAAGAACAATCACTAGCTAGGCCTGGGGCAAGTACGTAGGAAGGTCAGTCATATGCGTAGGGTACACGTGAAGCAGGCACTGGTTGGGCAGGGGAGGTACAGAGAGCAAGAGAGCAAACATCTTGAGTGACCTGACCATACACCAGTTATCTCAGTCCTGCTGAGGGTTGCCAAGCCTCCTCTGGCAGTTCTTCCCCACTCCCAGCTGGACTGCAGCGTGGAAGGCTCCAGGGGCCGAGCCCTCACATGCTCCCTAGCTCTTTCCTCCTCTTAGAGAGGCTCAGTGGCATCATGGAAAGCTGGGCTCTCATCCTTAGCACTAGCACAGCTCACCCAGTGACCCTGAGGAAATCATTCAACCTGGACCTCAGTTTCCCATATCTTTCACATAAAAGGGGTTAAACCAAATGAGCTTTAAAAAGGCATATTCTTCTATAAAAATATTGAATCACTATGCTGTACACCTGAACCTAATATTGTAAATCAACTATACTTCAATTTTTTTTAAAGGCATATTCCTCTCGGACAAGGCATAATTCCATGAAATCAGGGAGTGAGAAAGAGACACTTAAAAAAAATTCTCTATCAAGATAAACAAAAATTTTATAAACCAAATATAAAACTGAAAATTAAATATATATATAATAAAATAAATATACACATGCTTATTCACTGTACAGTGTTAGGGTACAGCACTATTTATGCAACTATTGGACACAGAATATCAGACAGGCAGGCTGGAGTTTGTAGCCCAGCTTTGCCAAGCACTGGATATGTTACCTCCTTGATTATAATAATAACAATAATAATAGTTAATAGTCGTTGAATACTGCCTAAATGTCACGAACTCAACACTCTACAGTGCCCTCTGGGGAAAATTATCTAAGCCTCAGTTACCACATCTATAATAAGAATGAATGGAAGCACACCATAATACAGTAGCAGTAACATTACAGATTCTCAGCAAAGACTTTCTAAAATCATATTATGTTATTTTGAACAAAGTGTAAGCTTGTTGACAACAACTGCTTCATCATCATCCAGGCTAATGCAATGTTAGCATTATTATTTTTGTTAGCAAAAAAAATTTTGTTAGCAAAAAAAAAATCTATTCAAATGTTTGTCTTTACTTTCCTTGAAAACTACTATTTTTAAATGTCATCTTATATCTTTTGGGTTGTTCATTCCAATAGCAATAATAGTAATAAATGTGTTATCTCCTTACCTTTCCCATTATTATTCCAAAATAAATTCTAACAAATTTAGGTAGTTCATCATGAGATGCCACAAAGAGCAATTGAACAAAAATAAAAAAACATCTGTGAGAGACACAGGCTCTATTGAAATCTAGAGCCAAAAACTGAAGAATTTAAAACCATCTGTATCACTATTAGGCACTCAGTTGTTCTTACCAGGCTCTAAACAATTGAGACTATTTCCACTATCACATGGCTATGTTCTCTCAGTTGGGTTTTATTATTTTTAGTGATTCAGCTACAGAATCAGAAGAGTGCTCAGAGATCAACCAGTTCAATCCCCTTTCAGTTCCAATCCCTATGTTCAGGAGAGAAAAATAAGACCCCCAAAAAACAATCAGGCAGCCAATCAACTATTAGCTGTTGCACACTTATTATCATTTGCTAGCCTCTCTCTAGGTTCTTGGGATACCCCATGAACAAAAGAACACTAAAGATGATCCCTGCCCTCATGACACACATTGTGGCAGGGACAAGTGACTTGTCCAAATAACAATTCAAAGAGGGACAAAACTAGGTCACCCTACATCTAGACCTGGGCTAGAACCTTTATACCCAGTGACCAGACACCTTGGTTTACATCAACATTTGAATCATACCTGTGATTAGGATTATTCTTCCCACATTTTGTCCAACAGGCCTTCAAAACTTTCCTTCAATTCCATCTCTTTGGCAGAGACATAAATTTCTGATTGCCAGATCAATCTGGGTTAACTACAGTGTGCTTAACCTATCTAGACAATACAGTGTCACAGACTATAATAATTATGTCTTATAATGTGTGTAATACTGAAAAGTTTACAAAGTTTTCTGGAATCATTTGGGAATTAGGTATCCATGCAAGGTATTCCCATATTACCCTACACTTTCATTATAGTATTTCTTGTGTTACATTTTGTAAGTGCTTATTTTCTGTCTCCCTCTCTAAACTGTAAGCTCCATGATAGGGCAGGGGCATCTGTGTGCCCCATTATCGATATCTAGCCCTAAACCAGATACATGATTGGCATTCAATCCATATTTATAGGTTGAATGAATAAATGATCTATTTTCTCTCTCAATCTTCTTGATGATTGAAGTGGGTAGAGATTACTACTACATTTTACTGGACTGAGAACTGAGACTCAAAGTCCAGGTCACATCTCCAAGGTCACGCAGATGGTCATAATAAAACTTGATTTCCTGACAATTATTCTAGTGACTTTATGTTTCTTGTAGACTAGAACCACATGTTTTCCATCTCTGAGCCCTTCACAGAGTTGGTCACAGCGTCTGGCCCCTAGCAAACCTATTATTAAAAATTATTATTGATGAAATAGACTTTAAGTCAAAATCTGTCTTAAGAGAAAAAGAAGGACATTATATAATGATGAGGATCAATATACCAGGAAGATATAACAGAACCTAACATCACAGAACCTAAATATATAAAGCAAACATTGACAAAACTGAAGGGTGAAAAAGACAGCAATACAATAATAGTAAGGAACTTTAGTACTCCACTTTAAATAATGGATAGAATATCCAGACAAAAAGATCAATAAGGAAACAGAGGATATGAACACACCATAGATCAAATGGATGTAAAAAGCATATATAGAACATTCTACCCAACAGCAGCAAAATACATATTCTTTTCATGTTTACACAGAACTTTCTCCAGGACAGACCACATCTTAGGTCACAAAACAAGTCTTAACAAATTTAAGAAGACTAAAATCATACTAAGTATCTTTTCTTACAACAGTGGAATAAAACTAGAAGAAATGGATAAATTCCTAAAAACACACAACTAACCAAGACTACATGAAAAAATAGAAAGTTTGAAAAGACCTACAATGAGTAGGGAGATTAACTCAGTAATCAAAAACCTCCCAACAAAGAAAAGCCAGGACCAGATGGCTTCACTGGGGAATTCTACCAAACATTCAAAGAAGAATTAATGCCAATCCTCAAACTCACTGAAAAAATTTAAGAGGAGGGAACATTTCCAAACTTATTTTAAGAGGACAGTATCACCCTAATAACAATGCCAGACAAAGACACCACAAGAAAACTACAGGCCAATATCCCTGATGAATACAAATACAAAAATCCTCAACAAAATACAATCAAACCAAATCCAACACATTAAAAGGATCATACTCAGGGCTTCCCTGGTGGTGCAGTGATTGAGAGTCCGCCTGCCGATGCAGGGGATGTGGGTTCGTGCCCCTGTCCGGGAAGATCCCACATGCCACGGAGCGGCTGGGCCCATGAGCCATGGCCACTGAGCCTGCGCATCCGGAGCCTGCGCTCCGCAGCAGGAGAGGCCACAACAGTGAGAGGCCCATGTACCACAAAAAAAAAAAAAAGATCATGCTGGAATGCAAGAATGGTTCAACATACAAAAATCAATCAATGTGATACACAACATTAACCAAAGGATAAAAATCATGATCATCTCAATAGATGCAGAAAAAGCATTTGACAAAATTCAGTACTCATTCATGATAAAAACTGTCAACAAACTAGTAATAGAAAGAAAGTACCTCAACAAAATAAAGGCCATATATGAAAAGCGCATAGCTAACATCATTCTCAAGGTGAAAAACTAAAAGCTTCTCCTTGAACATCAGAAACAAGGCAAGGATACCCATTCTCAACACTTCTATTGAACATAATACTAGAAGTCTTAGCCAAAGTAGTTATACAAGAAAAAGAAATAAAAGGTGTTCAAAATGGAAAGGAAGAAGTAAAATTGTGCCTGTTTGCAAATGGATATAATCTTATATATAGAAAACCCTAAAGATGCCATTAAAAAAGCTATAAGAACCAATAGACAAATTCAGTGAAGTTTGGGGATACTAAAAAAAAAAAAATCAACAAATTATCTGAAAAGGAAATTAAGAAAACAATCTCACAATTACACCAAAAAGAATAAGATATATAGGAGTAAACTTAATTAACGAGGTGAAAAACTTGTATACTAAAAACTACAAAATACTGATGAAAGAAATCAAAGACACAAACAAATGGAAAGACATCCAGTGTTCAAGGATTAGAAGTGTTAATATTGTTAAAATGTCCATAATACCCAAAGTGATCTAGTGATTCTATACAATCTCTACCAAAACCTCAATGGCATTCTTCATATATATATAGATACATATATTTATTTATTTATTCATTCATTCATTTATTTATTTAGTTATTAGACTATAATTGCTTTACAATGTTATGCTAGTTTCTGCTGTACAACAAAGGGAATCAGCTATATATATACATATTTCCCCATATCCCCTCCCTCTTGAGCCTCCCTCCCACCCTCTCTATCCCATCCCTCTAGGTCATCACAAAGTATCAAGCTGCTCTCCCTGTGCTATGCAGCAGCTTCCCACTAGCCATCCATCTTACATTTGGTAGTGTATATATGTCAACGCTAGTCTCTCAGTCAGTCCCATCTTCCCCTTCTCCCCCTGTGTCCTCAAGTCCATTCTCTAAGTCTGCATCTTTATTCCTGCCCTGACACTAGGTTCATCACTACCTTCTTTTTAGATTCCTAATGGCATTCCTTAATAGAAAAACAATTTTAAAATTCATTTGAAACCACAGAAGACCAGGATTAGCCAAATCAATTTTGAGAAAGAAGAAACAAAGCTGGAGGGATCACAATTCCAGGTTTCAAAATATATTACAAAGCTACAGTAATCAAAACAGTATGGTGACTTCCGTGGCAGTGCAGTGGTCAATAATCTGCCTGCCAATGCAGGGGACATGGGTTCGAGCCCTGGTCCGGGAAGATCCCACATGCCGCGGAGCAACTAAGCCCTGTGCCACAACAACTGAGCCTGTGCTCTAGAGCCTGCGAGCCACAACTACTGAGCCCACATGCCACAACTACTGAAGCCCGTGCACCTAGAGCCTGTGCTCCACTACAAGAGAAACCACTGCAATGAGAAGCTTGCACACCACAACAAAGAGTAGCTTCCGCTTGCTGCAACTAGAGAAAGCCTGCACACAGCAACAAAGACCCAATGGAACCAAAAATAAAATTAATTATTTTTTTTTTAAACTGTATGGTACTGGCATAAAGACAAACATATAGACCAGTGGAACAGAATACAGAACACATAAATAAATCTACACACGTACAATCAAATTATCTCTGACAAAGTTGACAAGAATACATAATGGGGAATGGCTTGTTTCTTCAACAAATGATGTTGGGAAAACTGGATAGCTACATGCAAAAGAAGGAAATTGGACCTTTATCCTATATCATAAACAAAAATCTACTCAAAGTATATTCAAGACTTAAACATAACACCTGAGACTGTAAAACTCCTAGAAGAAAACATAGGAGAAAAGCTTTGTAACATTGGTCTCGGCAATGATTTCATGGATATGACACCAAAAACACAGTCAACAAAAGCAAAAATAGATGAAAACAGATGAGGCTAAAAAGCTTCTGCACAGCAAAGGAAACAATCAACAGAGTAAAAAAGGCACCCTATGGAACGAGAGAAAATATTTACAAACCTTTTATGTGATAAGGAGTTAATCTTCAAAATATATATGAAACTCCTGTAACTCCATAGGAAACAAACAAACAAACAAAAACCTAATGTAGGCTAAGGACTTGAATAGACACATAGATACTTCTCCAAAGAAGGCATACAAATGGCCAAAAAGTATATGAAAAAATGCTCAATGACACTAATTGTGTGGGAATGTAAATCAAAACCACAGTGAGATATCACCTCATACCTGTCAGGATAGTTACTATCAAAAAAACACAAAAGACAACAAGTGTTGGTGAGCTTGTGGAGAAATTGGAACCTTTGTACACTGTTGGTGGGAATGCAAAATGGTGCAGCCACTATGGAAAATAGTATAGAGTTTCCTCAAAAAATTAAAAATAGGACTACAATATGATCCAACAATTCCACTTCAGGATATTTACCCAAATGAACTGAAATCATGATCTCAAAGAAATATTAACACTCCCATGTTCAGCTGATTATGTGCAGCCCTATTCACGATATTCAAGATGTGGAAACAACCTGAATATCCATTGACAGATGAATGGATAAAGAAAATGAGATATATACATACATGGAATATTATTAAGACTTAAAAAGGAAGTTCTGACACATGCTACAATTACAACATGGATGAAACTTGAAGACATTATACTATGTGAAATAAACCAGTTATAGAAAGAAAAATACTGCATAATTCCACTCATATGAGGTATCTAAAATAGTTAAATTCATAAAACTAGAGAGTGGAATGATGGTTGCCAGGGGCTGGAGAGAGGAGGAAATGAGGAGTTACTAATCAACATGCATAAAGTTTCAGTTAAGTAAGATAAGAAAGCTCTAGAGTTACTACAAAATATTCTACCTATAGTCAACAATACTGTATTATATACTTAAAAATTTGTTAAGAGGTTAGATCTCATGTTAAGTGTTCTTACCACATTAAAATTTTAAAGAAGTGTTGTTATTATTATTAAGAAGAAGAAGAAATAATTTGCTAAAAGAAAGAAGCTCTGGAGTCAGAGGGTTCAAATCCCAACCCTGCCAGTTACTAGCTGAGGGACCTTGGGTGGGCTTCTTTATATACTTATTCATCTTATAAAAAGAACATCATAGTTCCTACCACCAAGGAGGATGGGAGGATTAAAAGAGATATCGCATGTAGAGGTCAACACAACATTGGCATTTCCCATGCAAGACCTTCAGGCCAAGGCCCCCTCCCCAGACCAACAGAAACGGCAAAGCCTTCTTCAAACTTGCTCATATAGTGCAGATGTACCAAACCAGGGGGTTCTAAGACTCGGATGCTCACAAAGTGGTCCCCACCTGGACAGAAGGCACTCGTAATCCCATTCAAAGTCCCTGAAAGGCTTCTTCCCAGCCTCTGATCAACTCAAAGTTTGCTTGTCAACTCCTACAGGTTCCTGCAGCTTCATTCAGTTTGGACAGTCTTTTCTGGTGATTTGTGTATGAAAAACTCTAAATGCCTCAGTTGGCATATGAACAAAGGAAATCCTTTTTGTTCAAACTAAAACCTTTGAAGAAACAAGCCAGGGGTTGACATAAGAGAGCAGCCTGACCGTCAGCACAGGCCAAGTAAATAGCCTAACAGTAGTAATAGAACTATGTGAACAATAGGAGGCACCATAACTCTCCCACATGTCCCCAAATAAACAAAGCCCCAATCCACAAGCACCACAGACTGGATGACAGCAGGCTGGAAAATGCTGCCTAGAGATCAATCCCCAGTCTTTGTTCTGTTTTCCAAATCATTCAGCACAGAGACATTTGCTACATTGGACCTTCTGACATGAAAGCCACTGCTAAATAGTTCTGACAATTCATGAGTGCTATTTATTGTAGTTTATGACCTCTACAAGGGAAAAGCTTGCAGCTGCTCTTCAAAACCCAACACTTTTTTAAACCATTCATTTAACAAATATTTACTGGACACTCACTCTGTGTCAGACACTGAACTAGATCCTGAGGATCTAGCAGCAGCAAACAAAACAGAAATGGTTCCTGCCCTCAGGGATACTATATTCTAATGGCACAGACAGACAAAAGCAAGTAGACAAAAAAAACACAAAATAATTACTAATTGCGTAAGTTCTACAAAGGAAGCAAATGAGGAATTGACATGGGGAATAATGGTGAAGTTTGAGGAAAGAGATAACATTTTAGCTAACATTCAAAGAACAAGGAAGGAAAGCCATGAGAAGAGATGGCGCTTGTATAATTCCATTTGTACAGAATGTCCACAAAAGCAAATCTATAGATACAGAAAGTAGATTAGTGGTTGCCTAGGGCTGGGGGTGTGAATGGGGAGTGAGTGTAAACAGGCATGAGGTTTCTTTTTGGGGTGAGGGAAATGTTCTAAAATTAGACTGTGGTTGGTGATTGCACAACTGTAGATGTGTGAAAATCATTGAATAGCATATAAAATAGGTGAATTTTATGATATAAAATTATCTCAATAAAGTGACAGAGACAGAAAATGGGTGGATGGATAGACAGGTGGATGGATGGATGACAGATAGATAGACAGGTAAGAGAAATAGACAGTTAGATGGACAGATGGATGGGTAGATTGATGATTGAAAGAGAGAGAGACTGAGACAGAGACTAAAGCCAAGGATACAGTCTTTTCTGAGGGCTCCTGAGCAGCTCTCACCAAACTCACACAGTGCTTCTCCTGGATTAGCCAAGATTCTGATCCCTGATATCAGTATGGAGGTTCCTTTAAAAACGAAAAATAGAATTACCATATGATCCACCAATCCCACTCCTGGGCATATATCCAGACAAAACTATAATTCAAAAAGGTACATGCACCCCTATGTTCATTGCAACACTATTTACAATAGCCAAGACATGGAAGCAACTTAAGTGTCCATCAACAGATGAATGGATAAAGGAGATGTGGTACATATATACAATGAAATACTACTCAGCCATAAAAAAGAATGAAATAATGCCATCTGCAGCAACATGGATGGGCCTAGAGATTACCATACTAAGTGAAATAAAGTCAGACAGGGAAAGACAAAAATGATATAATATCACTTATATGTGGAATCTAAAAAAAATGATACAAATCAACTTATTTACAAAACAGAAAGAGACTCACAGACATAGAAAACAAACTTATGGTTACCAAAAGGGAAAGGGGGGTGGGGGAGGGATAAATTAGGAGGTTGCGATTAACATATGCATACTATTATATATAAAATAGATAACCAACAAGGACCTACTACATAGCACAGGGAACTATACTCAATATTTTGTACTAAGCTACAAGGGAAAAGAATCTAAAAAGGAATATATATATTAGTTCCTGAAACTAACACAATATTGTAAATCAACAATACGTCAATAAAATAAATAAATAAAAATAAAATGTAGGAAAAAAATATTCTGATCCCTGAATTAAAGGGACTCTATAGGAGAGAACAGAGGTTTTTTCCTTACTTATCATTTTGGTTGCTTCGATTCAAAACAGAAAGCATATATTAATTACTAAGAGTCGTACTTAATCTGAGCCTGTCTGCATAACAATTAAACTGTTCCTGAATTTCAGTTCAGGAGAGAGAGAAAGAGAGATGGGAAGATCATCTCAGGTGGAGGGAACAGCATGCACAAGTGTTCTCATGAGGGAAGGCACCTGGCACGTGCAAGGACTGAGGGAACCACTGTTCGGGACTCAGCAAGAGGTAGGAGAGTGAAGAGAACGGGGCCACCAGGTCACACGAGGCCTCCATGGCCATGGTAAGGAGCAAGTTGCTTTCCACTCTACAAAGTGGACTCGCTGTATTCGCCCTTCAAGTTATTCATGTTTTGATGAAGAAACAAAAGGCAGAATATAGAGAAATGATACATCCTTGATGTTTTACAATGTCCTGCCCCACACAATCTCCCATTGGCTCTGCCAACAACCCAGTCAGAAGACATGGTTTTATGAACTTCAGTTAGGAGATGAGGAAACTGATACATAATAAAGTTAAACTGACTTGCCCAGGTTGACACAGCCATTAATATGGAAGCTAGGAACCACCTTTATTTTATAAACAAATTCTCCCCATTTTCAAACTTGTGGTTTACCAAAATCCACATTACCGATCTCCCTGTATTAGTTATCCATCTCAGCATAACAAACCTCCCCAAAACTTAGTAGCTGAAAACAACCTTTAATGTTGCCCAGGAATCTATGGGACAGCTGGGCAATTCTGTTGATCTAGACCAGACTCAACCAATCTTCACTGGCCTTGCTCACGTGTCTGTCACGTGGCTGGTCAGCTGGGATCCAGCTGGTCTCACTAACATGCCAAGCCAATAGTGTGACTGGTGGCTGAAGGCAAAGGAAGTGATTGGGCCACATATATTTTATCATATCGTATTATAGCAATAGGCTAGCTGAGGCGTTTTACATGGCAACAGTAACGTTTCAAGAGAGCAAGTGGAAACATGCAGTGCTTCCTGAGACCTAGGCTTAGAACTGGTACCCACCTCTTCTGCTGCATTCTATTGGCTAAAGAAAGGGACAAGTCCAGTCCAGAATCAAGGGGAAGAAAAATAGATTTTACCTCTTAATGGGAAGAGGTACAAAGACCCATTGCAAGCCAAGAATACAGGGAGGAATGAAGGATTATTACCATTTTTTGCAATCTACTAAAATCCCATTCCCACAAAGAGCAAGAAGTAAATTGCCCCTAAGGGACTACTGATCAGGAATTATTCCTGGAGTCTCACTGTCCTCTCTGGTCATCTCTGGTTGTGAGGCAGCAAGAGAGGATTATAATATCCGTTCATCAGTTTTTCTTCCCCTCCCGACACCTCTTTCTTAGAGTCTTCTTGAGGGCCTCTGGCTCAACCCCTCCACCCTGGTCACAGCTCACCAGATGGATGGACAGGACGAGCATTTCACTCAACCTGGCCAAAGACATTGTATTTGTTCCCTAGGGCTGCTATAACAAAGAACCACAGTGGAGTGGCTTGAAACAACAGAAATTTATTCTCTCACAGTTCCGAAGGCTGGAAGTCCAAAATGAAAGTGTTAGCAGGGTTGGGTCCTATTTCATGTTCTAGGGAAAATTTTTGTCCCACGCTTCTCTCCTAGCTTCTGGTAGCTGCTGGCAATGCTTGGCATCCCATGGCTTGTGGCAAAATAACTCCAATCTTTGCTTCTGTTCCCACATGGCATTCTCCCCCATGCCTATGTCTCTTCTGTTTCATCTTCTTATAAGGACCCTAGTCATTGGATTAGGGTGCATCTTAATCCAGTAGGACCTCTTTTTAATGAATTACATCTGCAAAAAACCTTATTTCCAAATAAAGTCACATTCTGAGGTTCCAGGTCAACATGCATTTGGGGGGATATCATTCAACCCAGTACAGGGATTCTCTGTCCCAGGTACTTGGAATTAAGACTTGGAAACACTTATTTGTCTTTGTTAATTCTGGAACAGAAGAGACATGTAAGGAGCTGGAATGGCCATTTCCTTCCATGTATGTAAAACAGAGAAAGTCAAACTACGGAGAGGAAAAGAATGAAGATCTGTAGAAAGCAGCAGAGATAACAAAACATGCTGAGATGGATAGAAAGACAAAGAGAGACACAGACCTTCCATCTTGGTTTCTCAGGGTCTTCAGAGCCCTGGCTCAGTTCCTCACAGGACCAGGTTGCACTCTCTACCCTCAAACTCCAATAGATACTGTTATATCCTTCCAATAAACTTCTCTCTTTGGTGTAAGTTAGTGTGAAAGGATTCTGTTAATTGCAACCTAAAAAATTCCACAAAGCCAGAGATGAATTCTTTATCCTGCCAAGATGTTTCTGGTGGCCAGCCCGGCTGTGGGTGCCACAGGAAGCTGTCAGTCATGAAGTGGGCAGTCTTGTCCTGGATATTGCTGTTGTCTCTGTTCATTGCACAATGTTACACACGGCGGTTAGGTTCCCAGACCAGCCGCCAAACGATCTTTAATCTTACAGTGCTGTTAGCACGCTAACTCAGTTACAGAACAAGTAGATCAATAAGTAAACGTATAAAACTGCATTCAAATATGTCAAATAAACTCACAAAATCTCCTTCACAGCCTGCCAAAATGAGCGATGTCTCCTCTCCCTACTCATTCTTTGTTTTGTTTTGTTTTTAATTTTTCAGGAAACAGAGACAGATTGCTCAAAGTGTTTTCATTCTCCTTGTAATCTCAATTGCAGTGTTCAGTGATGTCATAATATGTAATGGACAATTTGGCCACTCAGTATCCTGTGAACATCCGATAAGTCCATCATTTCCAAGGAAGAAGCCGAAACTCACTTTCCCAGCCTCCCTTGCAGCTCGAGTTTAAGTGTATGACCTAGTTTTGCCAACCTGATACAAGTAAGCCTTAAATTTGGAAAGGAACCACAAGGGAAAGCAGCACTATGCCAAATCCACATTTTAATGAACAAAGTTGTGAAAGTATCTAGGGGACATTTGTGACAGAGCTTCTGTCCCTAACATTACCAGTGAAAGCACCAATTTTTATGCTGAGCGGTTGTGCTGTCCTCATTGTAGTGTCCCCACAGTGTCATTTGGGCTTTGTTTCTGAATACATAGCCAGCCTCAAGCTTCATCTCTGGCCTTCCCTGAGATTCTGTGAGCCTCCTATGTCCTTTAATGAAATCCTTTCTTAAATAAACCAGCAAAAGTGGATTCTGTTGCTTGGAATTAAGAACCCTAACTGAGAGACGATATTTCTGGTAGTATTGCTCCTACCTTCTACCAAAAGTAGGATTCTTCAACCATCTAGACTACCTTGAGCACTTGAGCTGGATTGTCTCACATAGTCTCAGATGTGGGTAACAGGACCGTTCTGACCCCTTTCATTGTTTGCCTCTTAAAAGCAACTTAAAATCCATGGCAGCATCCCTCATCAAAACTGAAAGGTATGTTTTTCATATATGCTACAAAGACATAAATACAAATAAGCATAATTTCTAAATATTGGGGCTTTAAACAATGATTTTTCAGAAACTATATAATCTATCCCTTATTACAAAAATGCAGCCTATCTTTTATGAGGGGCACCAAGACCTTAGCTTATCTTGCTTGACAATAGTCATCGTAGTCTTTCAATCTCATCTGTTCTCACTGGAAGGAAAAAGTATGACATTCCAGTGACAGGTGTTTCAGGTTCCACAAAGGGTATCTTTCCAGGGGGTCTTCCATAACTCAAACCATTTGTTCATTTTTTTCTGTGAATTTAATTTTTCTGTGATATCTGATCATGCCACTCCATTCAGTAAAACTCAAGTCATTCTGTACTGACTTTGGAAAAAAGTCCAAATTCCTCAGCATTATACATAAGGCCAAATAATGCCTGTCTCTCCAGCCCTATGTCTTGCTATGCTTTAAAACTCTACTCCTTGTCTCCAACATTCCGTTCTCAGCTATACTCCACTACTTGTGGTTCATTCATTGAATGGGGTATACTGTTCCTTGCCTCTGTAGCCTTGCTCACACTGCTTCATCTGCCAAGAGTCACCTGCTGTACTTTGCCCAAATGATAAACACTTACCCTTTTATCAATACACAACACCAGTGTCAACTACTCTAGAGTATCTGCATATTCACATATGGATTTCATTTGATAAGAACTCTTTCATTTGTAAGTTAACAAATCATTCATACTGTCTTTAATTGGGAAAACGATCTGAACACTTTACAAAAGAAGATTTACAAGTGGCCAATAAGCACATGAAAATGTATTCAATATCATTAGTCATAATAAAAATGCAAATTAAAATCACAATGAGTACCATTTGACAACCATTAGAATGGTTAAAATTATAAGAACTGACAAAAAGAAATGTTGGCTAGGATATGGAACAACTGGTACTCTCAAAAATTGTTGATGGGAGTGTAAAATGGTATAGGTACTTTGAAGAATTGTTTGCCACTTTCTTCTAAAATTAAACACATATCTACCTATGACCCAGCAATTCCATCTCTGGATACGTATCCATGAGAAGTAAAAATATAAGTCTACAAAAAGACTCATACAAGTATATTCATAGCAGCCTTATCATAATAGTGTAAAATGGAAATAATCCAAATACCCATCAATAGGAAAATGATAATCACACGTATATATTCATACGATTGAATGCTACTCAGCAGTACAATAGAACCAAACTCTAATATACACAACAGCATGGATGAATCTCAGAAACATGGCGCAGAGCAAAAGATGCCGCACCAAAAAGTAAAGACTGCATGATTCCATTCATACGAAATTCTAAAAAAGGAAAATATAATCTATAGTGACGGAAGTCAAAAAGTGGTTGTCAGGGGAGGGGACAGGAGGAAGATTAACTGGAAAAGGGCACAAAGGATGACCTCCTGAAGTGACAGAAATGTTTTATACACTGTTTTGGATGGTGGTTGCTCAAGTTATATATTTGTGGAAACTTGTCAAAATGAATATTTAATCTGTACAATTTTTTTTAATTTAATAAACAGTATTGATTAAAAGTACATAGATCATGGAAGTACTTTTAAATATGCAATCTCTGGGATGTGGGTTCACAAGACTCAACCAAGCGAAATCCCTGCAGTGAGTTCCTTCTTTTGGGGGGAGGGGTAGAGAGGTTAGAGTTCTAAAATGACAGTGACAATGATGGCAGGAGTCAAGAGTAAACGATAAGAAAGGTTGGTTGTAAGGAGGGAGCTGAGAGAAGGGGAAGCTTATGGGCTCGCTGCGCTGTACCATCAGGGCTTGGTGTCTTCAAAGATGTCAAGGAAGAGGATGAACAAGGAGTCAGGTAAGACTTGCTAGTGTGGTGGGAATTAGTTCAAAGAGAACACGCACAGAAAATCAGAATGCTTGGAGTATAATCAGGAGGCTGGGAAGTTATTCTAAGGAAGAAAATGGCTGTGTTGTGTGTGCTGTTGGGAAAGGGATTCTGAGTTGGTTACTGATATTCAAACACCTGCACTAATTAGGTGTTCATCTGGTATGAGTGGGGTGAACTTTGATAGACATTCCAGGTGAGAGGGGAAAAGATCCAGGGTTAAAGCTACTTTGCGAAACCTAGAGTGGGAGGGAGACATTGTGAAATAACATTAAAAGCATGAGCTTTGGAAATCAAATGGATCTGAATGATAATTTATTTATTAACCAGATATTTGGTCAAATATTATTCTGGGTGTTTCCGTGAGGTGGGTTTTCAATGAGATTAACACTTAAATTGGTAGATGACTAAAGCAGATTGCCCTGTATAACGTAGGTGGCCCTCAGTCAGTTGAAGGCCTGAAGAGACAAAAAGGCTGACTCTCCTCGAGTAAGAGGGAATTCTTCCTGCCTCATGGCCTTCAAACTGGAACATCGGCTTTTTCCCACCTTTTGGACCCAGAATGGAACGATACCTTTGGCTCTCCTGGGTCTCCAGATTGCAACTCACCCTGCAGATTTTGGGACTTGCCAACCTCCATAAGCAAATGAACCAATTCCTTATATCCTTATAATAAATCTCTCTATATATGTATATATTATACATACACACACATATACCCACATCCTATTGGTTCTGTTTCTTTGGAGAACCCTAATACAACCTGGGTTCAAATTATGGCTGTTTCTTAATAACTGTGTGACCTTAGGCAAGCCCTCTAACCTCCCTGAGCCTATAAAATGGAAATACTTAAAAATCCATTTAGCACAGGATTGTAACAAGGATTAACTGAAATAATTTCACAAAGCATTGAGCACAGTTTCTGACACATAGTGATCAATAAATGGAAGTTGTTGTCGACATTATTTTTATTATTATTATAGAAGGCTCTCTTTTGAGGAGAAAATGCAGGTAAAACAGGACCTAAAGATGTATTTTTGGTGAGGGTGGTAGGAACGTGTGTAGGAAATGTCAAAGCTTTACCTAGTCAACAGCAAAGAGTCCCTTGTTCTTTCCTTCCAGTGTTCTCCCCTATTTTCAAGAAAGCTACTTCTCTGTTTCAGCTCTCTCATGTAACTCTTTGTATGGGAAAATTCAGCTGAACCACTTTCTAAAACCCTAATTAAAATCTTGTTAAAAAATCTTCCAAATATACGTCACTTTTTCTTGACTTAAACATAATGGATGTAAAAATGTAGCCCTTCTGACTTAGGATGTTGCAGTGGTACTGAGTTTTTACAGAAAATATTAATAATCACTGTAATGCACGATGTATTTTCAAAACTAAATCTCTCATAGCAATTTATTTTGCTGTCAGCCTTTCATAAAATTAAGTGTGGCATCAATTCCAGTTTACTAAGAGTTTTGGCTAGTAACGCTTTACTGTAAAAATCCCCTCCCTTTGACAATTTTAAGGAAGAGAATAATATTTTCATTTTATATTCTTAAATCTTTTCTCAGGATAAGCATGAAATATCATTGTGCAGAAACAGATTCCATTTCAAATGTAAACATTTCATTTAGCAACCAGACTTAACTATCCACAGATGCAGGGGAGGTTCTGAAATTCCCATTTTTTAAAAGAGTAAAGACTGGCCAACTCCTCTGTGAAAAGAACCTGACTAATGCCAGTGTGTGGATTAGTTCTGGCCTGGAGAGCAGACAAAGTTCTATCATCTTGAATGTAAAACTACAGCACACTACTGAGATCCCAAAATAACTTAAGAGTCTGGTCGTTGGTTTTATTTTCCTTGGCTCCTTCCTCATGGGTGCTAGTGGTGGAACTGGGGGAGAGGTTAAGGTGGGCCTGGAAAAGAAGGGAAATGTGTTCCCTACAGCAGCAATATAGGTCCACTGCCCAATCCTCTCAACTATAAAAAAAACTCTCCCTTCCCAAAATGGGCAATCTGGTTTGGAAAACTCACATTTACTCAATGAAACAAAACTACAAAAACTGTAGCTCTTACTACATGCTAGCCCTATTCTAGATGCTAGAGATACAAAGATAGATACTAGTTCATAGCCCCAAGAGTTTAGTCTAGTGGGAGAAACATGTAAGTGAACAATCACAGCACAGTGAACAACCGAATAACAGATGTGACTCAAAGAAAGCAGGGACAACCTGGGGAAAGGGAAGACTTCACAGAAACGCTAACAGACTGTCTTCAGGATGCAGGTGGTCCATTCCAAGGTTAAGTATTTTTAAAGCAAAAACTCAATTTCCAGACTAAAAACTTTAATTTCTGACCGTGAAAACTGTACGTTCAAGTTCTTATAATCTATTGTATACACACACAATAACCCACACCAAGGGAAATTAGCTCAGTTTGAGAACATGATTCATCATCATTCACACCTGCTCAATTTAAGTCCCTCCCCAAATACGCATTACACTGAGGAACATGTGGTAGCAACTCCCCAGAATTAGGACAGAGAGACTTGCTGCTATAGAACGATATAAAACACTACACATAACTCTGGATGTATTCAGTTGTTGGATTGTAAACCGTTAGTCCTTTTTAAACTGTTAAGATGGATACCAAATAAGGAATAACGCCCTAAACGCTTGCAGTTTCCGTATTTACATCTGAAAAATCTCCAATTTACCAAGACCAATGTGGTATTTCTGGGGAAAAAAATGAAAACTACACACTTGATTTATGGATTTCTGTCATTCATTCATGTCATAATCCTAAAAGCTACCTTTATTCCACAACTTTCCACCATTTCTTTCTAAGAAAAGGGTATATGAAAAGGTTTTTTTTTTTAAGGTTATAGCCTTCAAAAACTTGAAATATAAATTCGAATGATCTAACAATTAGAAAATGTTCCCCTACTACCATCTGACATTGCCCGTTTACAATTCTATTTAATATTCTTTTGTAACATCTAACACCCTTCACCTAACAAGGTCAGAAGTTCCTTGAACAGTGTTTTATAAGCTACCTACAGAGACAATCCCTGTGAAACCTGAGGATGCCACACCAACAGAAGGCCGGTCACTGTGATACGGCAGACCACTCTGCAAAGTCAAAATTGTAGTTCACTTAACCTCACAGCTTCTTTCCAGAACTCCCTCCCCGCCCCCGGCCCCCCCCCCACACCCGCCCCAAAGAACGGGAAAGTGTCGACTTTATAAGACGTCTGGACCTGCTTTCTTCAAAACGAAGCTTTCATCTGATTCCTGGAAGGTCACCTCGGTACTCCCAGGGCTCAGGATACAGCGCTTAGGTTTTTGACCATGGGCGTTGTCTCCTCAACCGGTGACCTTCAGGCCTCTGTGGTTAGCCCGACCCCTGGATGGCCTTCACACCACGGAAGGCACCATGCCTACCACTGCCACTGATTAAGAGACACGGCGGCTCAGTGGGGTCCCGGCTGCCCGCCCCCCCCAAACCACTGTTGGCGACGCCGGCCAAGCCCGGGGCCCCGCTCAGAAAGGCTGAGCGACCGCCCCACCGAGGTCACCTAGGACCGATGCCCCCATGGGCTCGGTCCACACCGCCTGCCCGAGCCCTCGCCGAGCCCCACTCCTGTTCTGACTTCAGCCAACACCGCACCCCGTCCACCAGGGAACTTTGCAGAACCCTGGCCCTCTCTGGGAAGTCCCGAGTCGCATCCAGGAGGGAACCCCAATTCGTTTATTGAACGCCTACGCTGAGCTCAGGGCTGGGCTGGCACGCGGAGGAGACCCTTCGCCCTGGCCTAAGGAAGCGCCGGCGTTCCAGTGCCTCGGGCTGGGACCCGTCCTCCAGAAGAACCAAGAGAGGGGCAGCAAGGGACCGGGAGAACTGCGCCCCCAGCCCCCATGTCCCCTCTGCCCGCCTTTACCTTGCCGGACCCCACCAGGGCCGCCGGAGCTAAAATCAGAAACGAGCGCGACGCCCGCTCCTGTGCACTCGGCGCAGCGGGGCCAGGGCCGCGGCCCGGGTGAGTCATGGCTCCGCCCCCACCCGCGAGGACCTAATCTGTACGATTTTTAATGTAAAGTATACCTGAATTTAAACTGGCTTTAAAAATGAATGCTCTCGGGGCTCCCCTGGTGGCGCAGTGGTTGGGCGTCCGCCTGCCAATGCAGGGGACACGGGTTCGTGTCCCGGTCTGGGAGGATCCCACGTGCCGCGGAGCGGCTGGGCCCGTGAGCCATGGCCGCTGAGCACGCGTAAAAAAAAAAAAAAAAAGAATCCTCTCCATAGATCCGTACGTGTATATACACACAACATTCCTCCTGTAATTTCTGTATGTTCCCAGACCACAGAAGTTTACACACCCTGGATTCCAGGATTAAGAACTGCTGGACAAAATGACTCCTAAGAGCTTTCCAATATCTCACATTCTCTGAATTCTCTAAAGAAAAAACAATTCTGGAATCACAAGGTAATTACAAAGTCAATGGGGAAAAATTACTCCCCCAAATTCCATTCATTCCCATTTCACCTATAACATAAACCAAGAAACACACGGTCTTCCTTGGAGGTTACCTGCAAAGGTTAACTGTCTTTATCCGCACCCTGTGGAGCAGAGGCCGAAGTTAGGGAACTCATTGTAAAGAACAACATGGATTGGAGGCGGCTGCTAGCCAGAGGAGACACAGCATGAAACAGAAGCCCTGGTTTGGAGCCTCAGTTTTATCACTAACAAGCTAAAGAACCCTAAACGAATTTTGGAATCAATCAGGCCAACTGTCTCATTTCAAAGATCAACACCCTGAGTTCCAGAGAAAGGGATCAACTGGCTTAAGGTCAAATAGCAAGTAAGTAGCAGAGCCTGAGTTAGAACCCTGTCTTATCAAACCCAACTGTTGTGCACCCTGTTGTTTTGTTCGGCCAGTGTCTATTTTCTAGGAATTTCTTCTTTGTCCCATTATACACAGGGCTATAGTAGAGCTGCTATATTCCTTCAAAGCAACCCACACTACCAGGCCTACAGTTTATGGGTCTAGAGGGAGAGGTGAGCAGGGAGAGGGGAGAGGAAGGAGAGGAGGAGGAGGAGGAGGGAAGAGAGAAAGATTCCGTTTCTTAAATTTTAATTATTTATTCGTATTTTTTTCCTGTTAGAAGTTGGTCTTTTTTTTTTTTTTTTTTTTTTTGCAGTACACGGGCCTCTCACTGTTGCGGCCTCTCCCGTCGCGGAGCACAGGCTCCAGACGCGCAGGCTCAGCGGCCATGGCTCACGGGCCCAGCCGCTCCGCGGCATGTGGGATCTTCCCGGACCAGGGCACAAACCCGTGTCCCCTGCATCGGCGGGCGGACTCTCAATCACTGCGCCACCAGGGAAGCCCAGAAGTTGGTCTTTTGAAGTTAGTTTGTTGTTGTTGTTTATTTTTCACTGAGGTGTAGGTGATGTACAATATTATACAAGTTTCAGGTGTACAGCAGTGATTCACAATTTTTAAATGTTATATTCCCTTTTTAGTTATTATAAAATACTGGTTATACTCCTTGTGAAGTCCATCTGCTTTTAGATGCTTGTACAAGGAGCCTGAGGCAATGGCCATTACCTGCAATGGTCTGGAATATCCCTAAGTCAGAGGTGCCCAAGGACTAGGCCTGCTAATCAGCTTACAGATTATTTCTATAGAGCTTTTGAGAGTTCAGAGAATATTCAAGAAGGTATTTAGTAGAAGAAATTAGAAACATAGGCAGGATGCACTTAGACGTCAGTTTTAGTGGGGTTTTTTTGGGGGGATATGTCTCCTCAGGTAAGGGAAACAAAAGCAAAAATAAACAAATTGGACTACATCAAACTAAAAAGCTTTTGCACAACCAAGGAAACCAACTAAATGAAAAGGCCATCTACTGAATGGGAGAAGATATTTCCAAATGATATATCCAATAAGGGGTTAACATTCAAAATATGCAAAGAATTCATACAATTGAACATCAAAAAAGCAAACAACCTGATTAAAAACAGAGTATATGAATAGACATTTTTCTAAGGAAGATATACAGATAGCCAACAAACACATGAAAAGATGTTCAGCATCACTAAGCATCCAGGAAACACAAATCAAAACCACAATGAGGGGGCCTCCCTGGTGGCGCAGTGGTTAAGAATCCACCTGCCAATGCAGGGGACACAGGTTCAAGCCCCGGTCCGGGAAGATCCCACATGCCACGGAGCAACTAAGCCTGTGCGCCGCAACTACTGAGCCCGCGTACCGCAACTACTGAAGCTCACACACCTAGAGCTCTGCAACAAAAGAAGCCACCACAATGAGAAGCCCGTGCACTGCAACAAAGAGTAGCCCCCGCTCACTGCAACTACAGAAAGCCCACACACAGCAACAAAGACCCAACACAACCAAAAATAAATAAATAAATTTATTTTTTTTAAAAAAACCGCAATGAGATATCACCTCACATCTGTCAGAATGGCTATCATCAAAAAGACCACAAATAGCAATTGTTAGCTAGGATGTGGAGAAAAAAGAACCCTCACACACTGTTGGTGGGAATGTAACTGGTACAGCCACTATGGAAAACAGTAAAGGGGTTCCTCAAAAAATTAAAAACAGAATTACCATATGACCTAGCAATTCCACTCCTGGGCATATATCTGAAGAAAATGAAAATACTAATTAGAAAAGATATAAGTACCCCTATGTTCATAGCAGCATTATTTAACTAGCCAAGATATGTAACCAACCCAGTGTCCATCAATAGGTAAATGGATAAAGGAGATGTGATATATGTACAAAACATAAAAAGAGTTATAGATACAGAGAATAAAAAGGTGGTGGCCAGAGGGGAGGAGGGTTAGGGGAGGAAATAAATAGATGAGGGAGACTAAGAGGTACAAACTTACAGTTGCAAAATAAATGAGTCATGGATATGAAATGTACAGCATGGAGAATATAGCCGATACCTATGTAATATCTTTGTATGGTATTACATAACTAGAGTTATCATGGTGAACATTTTGAAAATGTACAGAAATAGCAAATCACTATGTTGTGTAACAGGAAGCAAAAATAGTGCTGTAGCTCAATTATACTTCAAAAACAAAAAAAAAACATACCAACAAACTCATGGATAGAGAGATCAGATTTGTGGTTACCAGAGGCGGGGGTCGGGGGAGGGGGAACTGGATGAAGGGAGTCAAAATGTACAAGCTTCCAGTTATAAGACAAATAAGTACTAGGGATATAATGTGAAACATGATAAATATAATTGACACTGCTGTATGTTATATATGAAAATTAAGAGAGTAAATCCTAAGAGCTCTCATCATAAGAAAAAGATTTTTCCTATTTTTTAAATTTTGTGTCTATGTGAGATGATAGATGTTCACTAAACTTATTGTGATAATCATTTCATGATATATGTAAGTCAAATCATTATGCTGTACACCTTATACATTGCTTTATGTCAATTATATATCAATAAAACTGGAAGAAATGAAAAAAGAAAAAAAAGGTGTTTAGTCCAGAAACCATTAAAAAAAAGTTATGAGGAAAATTAAACCTAATGGTGGCAACAAAGTGTTCGTATGTGACTAAGAAAGGAATACCTCTGAAGCTAAGATTCCTTATTTTAACTATATTGTTCATCATATAGTTATCATATTAGCAAAAATTAGAAATCATCTAAATGTTCAAAATGGGAAAAGTGTTCAATAAATTTTGATGTAGCCCTATGAAAAAATATTATATAGACATTAAGTAATCCTGCCCTAGAAGAATATTTAATGATTTGGCTATTGCTTTCCAAAAATGTTGTTTAAACAACATAACACTCAACTATATAAAACATAATAATCCCAATTCTGTAAAAAAAAAAAAAAAAGAGATACCTATTTAGATTTATATGCATAGAAAAAAGACTGGAAGGAGAAAATATGCTAACAGATGTCATCTCCAGTGAGTCAGATCATGGATTTATTTCAATTGGTCCCTGGTTACCTAACAGAAATAAGGACAGAGAAAAACAACTTTCTCTATTTCCACCCAAACCATCCAATTAAATTCGACCCATCAAATGCCAGCTGTCTTAAAAAGAAAGCAGGGCTTATTTATTGGAGTTGCAGACAAATAAAGAAAAGTCGGCATCAACTTTATGTTTTTCTAAATGTTCTACTCTTGGTCCCAGGCAGGATGTTTTCAAGATCCTAAGCATAACCCTCAAGCTAATTAATCAACATAAATCACCCTTCGTGAGTCCAGTTTGCCTTGCTCCCAGGTTCCTGCCAAGGATGCTTGTTCTGAGGAAACCAAAGTGGTCAGGGTAGCCTCAATGTACCCTCCGATCAAATGAAGGTAACCTGTAGCATCCCAGCCCATTACCTGGGCTTTGTCCTCTCATAGTACCCACCTTGCTCCTATCATCACTGGTCTCCCTCTCGCAAAATTGACTCTACAGAAGCAAGGGTATAGTTTTCATTGGTTATTTACTCATATCTAACAACCTGATTGGCACATCTACCATCCAATCAGAACAAGTACAGGCAACAGCTCTACAGGAGTGTTCTGGAGGCCTTCACTGAGTTTGGCATTAATCTTTTAGTTCTGGATCATGGGGAGGGTCAGGGACGTGGTCTTTAAGGAGGACCAGGTCAGCAGGAGTCCTGCGGAGGGATCAGGTGGGTCTCAGAGCAGCATGTATTACCAACCATAGGGATGTAACTCAACATTTTTAACAACCACTAGGGTCACATCAGTGTACAGTACCACCCAGAGACTGACAAGAAGGGTCCTACTCTGGCCCCCACATTTTAGAAGACCTCACGTCAGAAAAAAATATATTCCTTGAAGAACACATGGGCACCTTTGTCCGTCAGTGTTCAACACTATAGCAAGCATGGCCCATTCCCTAAATACCTGCTTTTCAGACCAATGCCATTCAGGCTCCAGGGAAGCAGTTCTGCTCACCTCTTGCCCCATATCCTTGAAGAGATGGCTGAGTCCAAATGCCACGAAGGTTTGTGGATCGTGGCTCTGCTGACATCAAAGACCGGAAGGCAGAGTGCAGGAGGGTTTGTGTGGTGGGAGTGCTTACATTAGAGAAAAGACTAATTAATGTCAAATCCTTCCACAAAGATAGCATAAATGTGATAGATTCTTGAATAATGAAGTGTAATTTCCCAGTAGTGCTGAGGGTCCATTTTCTTTCTGCTTGTGTTCTAATATGTTATTCACAAATTAGCATGGTATTCATAATTGCACATGGCGACTAACGAATATTTGCCATATTAAACAATTCATCTGTATGTACTATCATGAAAAGATGGCCAAAATGTCTTACGTAAAAAAATAAGATGCAGAATAGTATGTACATTATGTTCCCTTTTTTTTTTTTTAAGTTCATATACACAGAGACACACAATTTGTTTTGTTTTTTTGTTTTCCTTCTTGCGGTACGCGGGCCTCTCACTGTTGTGGCCTCTCCCGTTGCGGAGCACAGGCTCCGGACGCGCAGGCTCAGCGGCCATGGCTCACGGGCCCAGGCGCTCCGCGGCATGTGGGATCTTCCCGGACCAGGGCACGAACCCGCGTCCCCTGCATCGGCAGGCGGACTCTCAACCACTGCGCCACCAGGGAGGCCCCCACAATTTGAACAAAGTAAATTTCTGGACTTTCTGTCTGGAATTTTCTCTTTCTGGGGGTCCATTGAGAGGGCATCTTACTGTATTTCATGCTCTTCTAAAATGTTTGAATGTTTTTTACTGTTCATAGATTACTTTTTCAATTTCAAGAAGTAGTATTTAATAAAAAAGAAATTCCTTATATACTGAGTAAATTAATTTTCTTTTTTGTTTATCTATTTTCTGATTTTTCTACATCGAACCTGTATTATTTAGTAACGTCTAAACAATTCACTTCTAGTGAATTCATAAAAGCTATAAAAGTTAGTCACTAGTCACTTTCCCTCATTAGCCCAATGGGCTTGCACAGGATTTTCTGTCTCTATAGCTCAGAATGTGGGTTTCCGGTTATGCTGCGAAGGAAGCCATGGTGCAGGGTGTGTGTATGACAGAGAGACACAGATACAGAGACAGAGGCTGACAAAAACAGAGACAGAGACAGAGAGATAGACAGAGAACAATCACAACAGCTGCCACAATCTCCCCAGAGTAAACCCAGGAAAGCAGCAAAGATAACACCTTGAGAAAAATGTTTCCACCTGGGGGTGTCCAGAGACTCTTCCCGGCATCACTCCTCTGGAAATCACAACTCCAACACTGCTTGGGGAGCCTGGCTAAGAGAAGCTGAGGCAGAGAGAGAACACAGTGCCAGCAGCTGATGGTAGGTAGTAGTAGAGGCCACTCACACCCGCCAGCTTGCTAAAACCTCCCGTGTGCCTAAGCTTCCCAGTCATCCCAGCACACACTGCCGGCCTCCTAGCTTTGCACACAAGCTGTCCAAAACTCTGAAACCAAAGCAAGAAGTCTCCACAGTCCTGAGTTTCAGACCTCCAGCTCCAAACTCTTCTCTTTAAAAAATGCCTATTAGCTCCATTTCATCTCATCTCATTCTAAAATCCACTAATTCATTGGGGGAAAGAGAAGCCTTTTGATCTCTGATTGCCTGGCCATTCATAATAGATAACCTGTCTTGGGGGGGAAAAAGGTCACCATTAGCTGTTCCATTTGATATGCCCCAGAGCTTCAATTATGGAACCCTACTAGTGGAACAGAACTTTATTCTAATGAGGCGAATCAATAACGGATGAGGGGGCAGGGAAGAGCAAGAGAGAGACAGAAAGAAACAGAGAGATTGAGACAGAGACCAAGAGTCCAACCAACAGACATAGAGGGAGGAGTTAGAAACAGAGAGAGGATGAATGGATCAAACCTCCAACAGCCAAACCATCACCTAGGAAGGTTTTCAGCACAATCCTGGTTGTTTTCCAAACTCAAACTCAGTAAAAACTGCCCCGGGACTTCTTACTCCCTTCATCACAGATAAAAATGGGAAGCAGGGCTTCCTTTTCCTGACAGTTCCACAACTGCCTAGACCCTCTCAGCAATGACCTACCAGTGTGCAGAGCCATTATCTTAAGGGCCTTGGCAGCCGGCAGCCTTGAGAGTGAGCAGTAATGGGGAGTCCGTGCACACTTCAGGATGCTTACGTCATGAAAGTTTAAGTGTAAAGCAGATAAGGTTGGGGGGAAGGAAGCGTGGGGAGGTGGTTCACGGGGAGTGGGGAGAAACCTGGGAACAAGTTCAAAGGAAACACACTTTACTACCAAGGACTTTGAAGTAATCAGCTCTCCTTTAAAGAAAGCTCTGTTACTAGGTCATTTATATGTGTCTTGGGTACAATTTCACTACTCAAGAAATATGTGTACAGGGTTCAATCACATCAGTTCTGGTGATAGGGGAATGCTTAAGATATCTGAGCAGAAGGTACTCTTCTGGAATATTCTGTTCCAATGCAAAACACTAAATACACACACACACATCAAGTGACCTGACCCCAGGATATTTTCAGAGGCATCCAAAAGCCCCAACAGAGTGATTGCCCATACCAAATCTTATGTACAGAGACTCAGTAGCAAAGAAGGTTGGAATTCAACCTGCACAAAAGACGGCTTGCAGAACAGGGCTACAGCGTCTGCTTAATTCCTATCAATTTGCTTGGAAAAGCCTGACAGAGACATTTTTGAGCCCTAAACAGGGTAACTGCAGCTCTCCTCAGAAAATTTGATCAGCAAGCTATTTGCATTCAAAGTCCAAATCTCTTAATCGTGGGTACCATGTTTTCAAATAATGATACCACCTGGAAATTGTACAGCACTTTATGTTTTTAAAGTGCCTTCACCCACCTGGTGTCCCAGTGCTAGCAGCCAGGCAGGGCAGGACACGGAGAAGGAAGCCACTCAAGGCAATGTTGTGCCTAAGGTCACACCCATGAGAAGTGATGTCCCAATTCTACATGTGGCTGAGTCAGGGACAACTGACTCCACGGATCTTTCTGTGATGCCCGGAAAGCCTTACACATTGACAGAACCTCACATTTTAAACGTCATTACTCTGCTGGCTCGCATGGGCATTCACATTCACTACCTCTGCTCCTCCTTCCTTCTGCCTGGAACGCTCTTCCCCCGGGGAATAGCCACTCGTTATTCACATCTTGGCTCAAATGTCATCTCCCCAGAGGTCTTCCCTAACTACCCTTTCTAGCAGGTAAGTCTTCACTCTGACATCCCTTGCTTTATTGCCTACACAGAATTTAGCACTTTCTGAAATTATTTTCTAAACTGGTGATCATGTTAATCACCTGTTCCCCCAGCAGAACCATGAGGACAGGAACCCTGCCTAGCTTGTGCATCACTTCATCCCACATGCCTACAACAGTGCCTAGTATACAGTAGGTGCCCCCATATATTTTCTGAATGACTAACCTATTTCATTAATACTCATAACCAACTCTGTAAAACAAACACAAAAGCATTATTATTCCCATTTTACAGATGAGGAAACTGAGGCCCAGAATGATTGACTTGTTCAAGATCTCAGCTAGAAAGTGACAGAGTTGAGAAAAGAGCCTGGGTCTTTGACATCCAGTCCACGGCTACCTGCACTATATAGCTTTTTTATACCAAAAGTTTGAGAAGTGAGAAATTCTTTAATTAATCAAGAATTACTTTACATACCATTCATTTATTCAACAAAAGATTCTGAGCAGTTATTAAATCCAAGAAATATATTAAACACTATGGGAGATAAAAGGATATAGGCAAGATATATTTCCTGCCTTCAAGGAACTTACCATCTTTTAGGGGAGTTAAAATAAACACACAAATATCAATAAAATAAAATTGAAAGTTGTAAGTGCTGTTATGGACTGAACTGTGTCCACCCCAAAATCCAAATGTTGAAGTCTGAACCCCCAGCACCTCAGAATGTAACCTTACTTGGAGATAGGGCATTTTAAAGAGGTAAAGGTTCAATGAGTTCACACGGGTGGCCCCTAAACCACATAACCATATCTGGAGACGGGCTTCAAAGAATGATTAAGTTAAAATGAGGCCATTTCACATATATACGATGGAATATTACTCAGCCATAAAAAGAAATAAAATTGAGTTATGTGTAGTGAGGTGGATGGACCTAGAGTCTGTCATACAGAGTTAAGTAAGTCAGAAAGAGAAAAACAAATACCATATGCTAACGCATATATATGGGATTTTAAAAAGCGGTACTGATGAACCTAGTGGCAGGGCAGGAATAAAGACACAGACGTAGAAGAGAACAGACTTGAGGGCAAGGGAGGTAAGGGGAAGCTGGGACAAAGTGAGAGAGTAGCACTGACATATACACACTACCAAATGTAAAATAGATAGCTAGTGGGAAGCTGCTGCATAGCCCTGGGAGATCAGCTCAATGCTTTGTGACGATCTAGAGGGATGGGATAGGAAGTGTGGGAGGGAGGCTCAAGAGGGAGGGGATATGGGGATATATATATACATATAGCTGATTCACTTTGTTGTACAGCAGAAACTAACACAATATTGTAAAGCATTTATACTCCAATAAAGATGTGAAAAAAAAAATGAGGCCATTAGGGTAGAGCTCTAATCCAATAGGACTACTGTCCTTATAAGAAAAGGAAGAGACACCAGGGAAGCTAAGGAGAGAGGCCTCAGGAGAAACCAAACCTGCCTACACCTTGATCTTGGACTTTTAGCCTCCAGAACTGTGAGAAAATTAATTTCTGTGTTTAAGCTACTTAATTTGTGTCTCTCTCTCCTCTTCTTATAAGGACATCAGTCACACTGGATTACTAGCCCACCCTGTTCCCGTATAACCTCATTATAACTTAACTAATTATATCTACAACAAAGATATTTCCAAATAACGTCACATTCTGGAGGTCAGGACTTCAACGTATCTTTCCAGGGGAGGGGGGCAGATACAATTCAACCCATAACAATTGGCTGGTTCAATCTTACTCAAAAAGACTCTTTCTCAAACTTTTTCTGGAATTAATGGAAAAGATAAACCCCACAAGGCTTGGGGCTTCCCTGATGGCACAGCGGTTGAGAATCCGCCTGACAATGCAGGGGACAAGTGTTCGATCCCTGGTCCGGGAAGATCCCACATGCCACGGAGCAACTAAGCCCGTGTGCCACAACTACTGAGCCTGCGCTATAGAGCCCATGAGCCACAACTACTGAGCCTGTGTCCCACAGCTACTGAAGCCCGCGTGCCTAGAGCCCGTGCTCCACAGTAAGAGAAGCCACCGCAATGAGAAGCCCGCGCACTGCAACGAAGAGTAGCCCCCGCTCACTGCAACTAGAGAAAGCCCACGTGCAGCAACGAAGACCCAATGCAGCCAAAAATAAATAATTTTTTTAATTAAAAGAAATAAACCCCACAAGGCTTGATGTAAAGATTATGTTAACACAGAGTTGTCAGGGCCCCACCAGCCCACCAGTGGAAAGAGACTGGCAGAAAGCAGAGCCCGAAGAGGGAGAGACAGAACAAATGCTGATGGCTTTCTCTGAGTCCCTGGATCCACCCACGCCTGATGCTGCTTTTCCTCAACAGAAAAAAAAAAAGAACGGAGCAGGCCGGAGCCGCTGCCATTGCTATGACCCGTGGTAACCAGCAGGAGCTCACCTGCCAGAAGAATATGAAAAAGCAGAGCAACTTGGTTAAGGGAAAGCACCGAGCTGACGGGCTTTCTGCTGCCGCCCGCAAGCAGAGGGACTCGGAGATCATGTAGCAGAAACAGAAAAAGGCAAACGAGAAGAAGGAGGAACCCAAGTAGCTTTGTGGCTTCATGTCCAACCCTCTTGCCCTTCGCCTGTGCGCCTGGAGCCAGTCCCACCACGCTCGCGTTTTCTCCCGTAGTGCTCACAGGTCCCAGCACCGATGGCATTCCCTTTGCCCAGAGTCTGCAGCGAGTCCCTTTTGTGCTTCCTTCCCCTCAGGTAGCCTCTCTCCCCCTGGGCCACTCCTGGGGGTGAGGAGGTTACCCCTTCCCAGTGTTTTTTATTCCTGTGGGGCTCACCCCAAAGTATAAAAGTAGCTTTGTAATTAAAAAAAAAAAAGAACCTTTTTTTTTTTTTTTGGTGAAATAAAGAACCATCCAAAATTCATCCTCCAACAGACAGCATCAGCAGGTAAAAACTACCGCGGTTTCTCTGTAGATCATACATTCACAAGGTATTATTACCTTAACAAGTGAGAAAGCCTCTGGTGTATTTTCTGTAATAATATCCACTTCACAGTGTAAACAGGTACTATTATTGTGTTCACTTACAATTCCAGAAGGAAAGGCACAACTTGGCAAAACAAATTTTTTTGGATCCTAAAGTCAGGTGCAATTACCGAGAGACAGACTTGAGGACAGGCGCAATCCACTTTTCCACATAGAAGGGCAAAGACTTCACCCAGAAATGTGGGTCTTTCTTTCTCCTTCCTTGTTAAATCCTCAAAAGTAACGCTTCATCATCGGCTTAATATCACATATACAAATGAGGGATTAAGAAAAATGAATCACAACAACATCTTGAACTTCCAGTTGCTCCCATCAATACATCAACACTTAGGTTTACAACTGGGCCTAGGAACACTTCAGTGGTCATCAAATAAGAAAATAGAGACTATACCTACAAAAATAACACATGAATGAGGTAGATAATTAAAGCTTTCACATCCACTACTTGCCTGTTCCAACTTGGTAGCCTTCATGCAATACTCAGAAGAAAAAAATACATATTCATAATTACTTGGTGTAAGTCACAATCAAGGAACTTCTGGTACAAATTAGTATAAGAAGTTATTAGTTACTAGACTTAACTGAACTAGGGGTTAAGTCTGGAGAAGTGAAAAAGAAACATCATTCCAGGTAGGAATGCTTGGCATATAGTTAAGTGCTCAATTATGATTTTTTAATGAATTGTTAAGGAAATGGAATGATAGAAGACCATATATGTTTGGGGAGAACCAAGAGACCAATTTGACTACAGGGATCTCACTGAGACTCTGTACACTTTATTTTTATTTTTTCTAATTTTATTGAAGTATAGTTGATTTACAATGTTAATTTCTGCTGTACAGCAAAGTGCCTCAGTTATACATATACATATTCTTTTTCATATTCTTTTCCATTATGGTTTATCATAGGATATGAATATAGTTCCCCATGCTATACAGTAGGACCTTGTTGTTTATCCATTCTATACATAATAGCTTATATCTGCTAACCCCAAACTCCCAATCCATCCCTCCCTCAGACTCCCTCCCCTCTGGCAACCACACCTCTGTCTGTTCTCTATACCTGAGTCCATTTTGTAGTTATGTTCATCTGTACACTTAAAATGTGGAAATTGTATGTTATGTGAATTGTATCTTAATAAAGCTGTTTAAAAAACTGTAAAAAAAACCCCAGTTATTCAGGTTATTACATTCCCTCTGTTCATTAATCCAATATAATTGGATAACATAAAACGAACAGTCCAACTAATAAAGAAAATAGAATCAATAAGATTTGACAAGTACACGACAGCAGGAAAAGGAAAGACAAAGCTACCTCCAAACTCAAGTTATTGGGAGGAAGTAGGGACGAGAATGGACAAAGGGAAGTCTATAGGAAGAGTAAGTTTGGGAGGGAAAGTAATGAGGTTGGTTTTGGATTTCGTGAGCTTAAGATTCTAGGATGACATGAATGGAGCTATATTCTATAGGACATAGGAAATATAAGATCAGGATCCATGGGAGAAAAGATTTACCTCCCATAAGTGTGACTCGTGCTAACACAGAGGGGGGTGTCAGAGTTCAGTGCAGGAAACCGAAATCACTCTACATGTCAAGCAGAAGATTTAATACAGGGAATTAATTACTCAAAAAAAAAAAAAAAAAAAAAAGAGCACTGGAAGGCTAAAAAGGGTAGAAGTCAAGGGGTCTCCAAGGGACTGGGGAGATCAATGACATGCTACCATAGCTGCAATCCCACCTGCTGCCACCCCTGCCCCTAGAGCCCCTGGAGGCTGGTGACTAGGCATTGGGATGCTGAGTGAGTCACCACAGCGGCCTCTTAACACATTTCCACCACCTTGACTCTCAGTGGCCATGGCTGCAGAGAGATCTCATGCAAGGACAATGAATTGGGGGAACTTATCTTGCATCTGGAATCCTAGCTGCAAGAAAGATGAGCTACCTTTCCAATCTCTCCAGGTAGAAGGAAGAGGAAATGGCAATTGAGAATGCCAAGGCATGGCTTCTACTACAAGGGATATATGAATACGATGACAGACTAGGTAAAAGAGCAACTAATTGTCAGTGTGATCACTGTACAGCTTTCAACAAGTGCTTTCACCCACTGAGTCTGTTTCTCCCTCTCTAAAATGAGGCAACTGAACTAAGCAATTTGTAAGGTCCTCTTCAGCCCAGCTCTTTTAGATGTCTGTGAAAGCCACTCAAGTCCTGACCTAGAGTTAAACAATTTTCTTCCTGGGAGTATTAATTTCCCAGCCAACAGACCAGCCCTACACATTTGAACATAATCATTAAACACCTGGCAAGAAGTGCCACCCCACATTCAGTTTAATAACTCACATTCCAATCCAATTACTGTGTGTTTCATAAGCAAGTACTTATTAGAATACAGTTGTCTCTCTGAGCAAGCAGTATTTTTAGAAGGGAAATTACAATGATTATCTTCCAGATATAGGCATGAATAATATAATTATTCCTCCTCTCTCCTCACTGTTAACGTTTCCCTTCCAGGCTGTCTTAGATGGGAGGCTTCTAGCCAGTGGCTCAATGCAGTCACCTTTCCCACTCTGGACCCTTTTGCCCCTTCAACTTAGGATCCTCCCTATCTCTTTATCAAAACACATCTGTCCTGGGTCCTAGAGGAGCTTAGGAATTTGACAAGGGTCCTACTTATTACCTCTTCTTCTCTGACTTACGACTGCATGTGAAGTTGGAGGGAATTTTGGGGGAGAGACAAGCAGCACACTGACAATGAGGCAACTGTATGGTTTGGAGCATCTGTGACCTCTTTCTGGGTCTCTGAATCCCCACCTCTACATTAAGAGGATTGGATTAGACCAGGAATTCTTAACCTGGGATACATGGGCAAGCTTTGGGGGATTTAAGGATAAGCCTCAATTATATGAAGTAGGTCATGTGTGTAAGGAACATTCGTGTCCCCAGTTTCTATTTGGGGGAATAATGTGGTCATATCAGCACCACAGCAGAGCAAGTGATCTAGCTAAAGCAATCAGTGCTCTCTATTTCCTGGCAAGGGTACTGGTTTGGAGACGGGCATGTGCCTGAAACTTACAACCAGATCCAATCTTGTGACTTTTATTGGGAATGCTACAACAGAGATGTCCTTTCCTGCTAGACATATACTATTAAGAATGAAATGCCAGGAGCTTCTACCAGCCATCTTGGAACCCACAGGGGAGCCAGCCTTGGGATAAAGCTGACATTATAGGAGGCAGAGCAGAGAGACAGAACAAATGAGTCTTGGCGAAATTGTTGAAAGTGCTGGATCAAGGTTCACCTGATACCCCTAAAGTTTCTAATTACATAAACCAGTAAATTTCCTCCACTGTTTAAGCTGCTCTGAATAGGGCTTCTTCTGTACCTTGAAATTCAAAGCAACTTAAATGATAGTATTATGTTTATCTGTGAAATGCTCTAAGGAGAGAAGCCACAGTTTTCAGGAGATCTTCAAAGGAATCTGTGATCCCCAAAAATATTTTAAATCCTTAAACTAGGAAAATCTTTAAGGTCTCTTTGCAGCATTAGCGCGTTCTGAAATCTTATGACTCTATGAAATTCTGAATTGTTGGTTTGACTGATAATGTGTAACTCACACCATTCTAAAAATAGCTTTTTTAGAAACAAAGTTGATTTTTTCCATTACGAAAGAAAAAGATGCTTATTACAGAAACTTGTAAACTATAGGAAAAAAAACTAAACAGAAAGACAACCACTGTTAATATTTCTGAAGTTTCCATGCAATATTTTTATTTTTCTATGCATAATCTTAGGGAGATTTTCATACAGCTGAGTTTACACTATATGTGCAATTTTGTATCACACTTTTTTCACTTGACATTATCATATTGTTCCCACATCATTATAAACCCTTTGTAAACAGCCTTTTTTAACGACTTCTTAACATTCTGTTGAATGAATGTTCTATAATTTACTTTATCATTCCCCAAATGTTTGGCAAAATGAGGTTGTGTCCAGGTGTTGTTTTTGGTTGTTTATTTTCTTGGGTTTTTTGTTCTGTTTTGTTTTTGCTATTCTATTTCCTTTCATAACAGAAGCCTCCTTGCTGAACGTAAAGGAAGGAGGCACTGGTCCTGGAGTGTCTATCACGATGCCAGACCTCGTGGAGAAAGAGGTGGAGCGCCATCTGGACACGGGGCAGCCTCTGCCTGGCCATGGAGACAACTCCTGGGTCCTACATCAATCCAGTGTTAAGCCACCTCTGTCCCTCTCGTACTTCTTCCATTTGGATGGGGTGCCACAGGCAGCATTCCTGGCCTCTCTCCGCCTTGAGATGGAGTGTCTGCCCTGATTGGTGAGCTTGGGAAGGAGCCCCTTTCACGGAGGACCAGCACAGCCCTCTGTTCCTTCCTCCTTGTTTTTAGCAGGTCAGGCCCCAGTTTGGGCAGCTCTGCAGTGATCCAGCTTTGTCTGTAACAGGGTGAGCAGTCTCATTCTGTTGTCCAGCAATAAAAATTCCCTTTAATCTCCAAAATCTGTCTGATTGGGATAAAGGTGATATTTTGGTCACCTATCTCCTTAGGTTTTGTCTAATTTTTCCATTGGTTCAAGCAAAGAAGAAGGATGCTATTTATCCAAGCCCTTCAAAACTACAACTAAGACAACAATATCCTCCACTGTTGCTGAATTTCTTCTGTCCTCATCCCACAAGCAGGCTGTTGGGATTTGGGATTCTGTTTAGAGGACTTAGCTGAAGGTAAAACTTCTTGCTACCTGTGGATCTTGGCAATCAGTACTATGTTCGGACAGATACCACAGATAACAGAATTTACTATTATTTACAACAGCCACTCCTGTTTCTTGAGTGGTAATCATGCACCCTGCATTGTGTTAGATGCTTTACACACTTAGTTCAGGCTAACAAAAACCCTATGAGGCAGGTAGTCACCTCCATTTTACAAGTGAGGAAGCCACAGCTCAGAGAGGTCCCGTAACACCCAGACTCACACCGGCAGCAGTGGCCAGGCTAGGATCCGCACTTAGATTAAAGCCCATGCTGAAAGCCCATGCTCTTAACCTCTTGGCAGCCCAATGGGTTCCTCTGAGGAGGGGTCAGGACAGGGGGAGGCAAAGGAGGAAGGACCCCCATACTCCCTCAACACTCAGGCCAGGGAACTGCACCAGGCTCAGAGCCCCAGCAGAGCCATTATCTTTCCCGAGGCCACCTCCACAGGGTCAGTGTGGGTTAGTCAGATACTCCCGCCAGCAAAATATGAAAGTCTCAGTTCCTTCACATTTCTCTAATAGTTAATGTTTACAGTATCTTTTTTTAATATCAGATATTACAGTGGATGTAAAATGATACCTCACTGAAATTTTACTTTATATTTCCTGATAACTAACAATGTTGATGACCTTTTTATATGTGCTTTGACGACCATATCACATATCTTTTTTGGTGATGTGTATAAGTCTTTCGACCAAATATTTTTAAAATAAAATTTGAGGTAAAATTCATATAACATAAAACTCACCATTTTAAGTTGTACAATTCAGTGGTATTTAGTACATCCACAATGTGTGCAATCACCACCTCTATCTAGTTCCAGAACATTTTTATCACCCCGGAAGCATACCTTATTACACAGTCATTCCCCATCCCCTCCTCCCTCAGCCTCTGGCAAGCACTCACCTGCTTTCTGTCTCTATGCGTTTACCTTTTCTGAATATTTCATAAGAATGCAATTACCTGTAGATTTCTCATGGGTGATAATAGCTCACAACTCACTCATTCTGTAGCTAGGGAAGAAGTCCTCAAAGCACAGGGTAGAAAGAATTCTCCTCTCGCTGCCTACCCTGACTTCCTACTTTGCCACTGAGCTGAGCACCCACCCCCTCTCCCTACCTCCCTTATACCTTCACTCTAAAAAGAAAAAAACTTTCCCAACCAATGAGCTGATGACTAGGAAATCTAATGACTCAACCCTTCTTCTCTTGGCTCAAGAAGGTCAAGGCCAAAATGACAGAGTTTTAATCACAGTTTCAATTTCATTACTTGTGATTGGTCCATTCATATTTTCTATTTCTTCCTGGTTCAGTCTTGGAAGGTTATAAGTTTCTAAGAATTTGTCCATCTCTTCCAGGTTGTCCATTTTATTGGCATAGAGTTGCGTGTACTAGTCTCTTAGGATGCTTTGTATTTCTGCAGTATCTGTTGTAACTTCTCCTTTTTCATTTCTAATTTTATTGATTTGAGTCCTCTCCCTCTTTCTCTTGATGGAGAAACAGTACGCAGGTTCTTTAAAAAACTAAAAGTAGAATTACCATATGACCAAGCAATCCCACTACTGGGCATATACCCAAAGAAAACCATACTTCAAAAAGACACATGCAGGGCTTCCCTGGTGGCGCAGTGGTTGAGAGTCCGCCTGCCGATGCAGGGGACACGGGTTCGTGCCCCAGTCCGGGAAGATCCCACATGCCGCACAGCAGCTGGGCCTGTGAGCCATGGCCGCTGAGCCTGCGCGTCCGGAGCCTGTGCTCTGCAACGGGAGAGGCCACAACAGTGAGAGGCCTGCATACCACAAAAAAAAAAAAGACACATGCACCCCAATGTTCATTGCAGCACTATTTACAATAGCCAGGTCATGGAAGCAACCTAAATGCCCATCGACAGATGAATGGATAAAGAAGATGTGGTACATATATACAATGGAATATTACTCAGCCATAAAAAGGAACAAAATTGGATCATTTGTAGAGACGTGGATGGATCTAGAGACTGTCATACAGAGTGAAGTAAGTCAGAAAGAGAAAAACAAATATCGTATATTAATGCATATATGTGGAACTTAGAAAAATGGTACAGATGAACCGACCTGCAGGGCAGAAATGGAGACACAGATGTAGAGAACAAACGTATGGATACCAAGGGGGGAAAGTGGAGGGGGGGCGGTGGTGGTGGTGGTGGTGGGATGAATTGGGAGACTGGGATTGACATGTATACACTGATGTGCATAAAATGGATGACTAATAAGAACCTGCTGTATAAAGAAATAAATAAAAGTTAAAAAAAAAGAAGACCAAAATGGCACTGATTATGTCAGAAGTTCAGCAGTCCAAATCGCCTGGGCTCCTACAGGAGTCCTCAGTCAATGAGCACACAATTCCACTGTCATGTCCACTTCCACCCATGCTAGCCTTCACCCTTGGCATAGGAGCTCTGAACACTGTATACATTCTTAGAATGTGCTATCTCTTCTTTCAAGACGAATTCAAGTCTTCCTGAAGTACCTATGGAAGTGAGCAGTGAGCCTGGTTCATCATTCCTGTCTGTGAATGGAGAAGGTTGGAGAAGGCACAGGAGAGCTTCAGAGTTACTCAAAATGAGACTGCCAGAGTACAGAGTAGGAGAGGCAGAGAAGGACAGACTGATGGGAAGTCAGGACCAATGAGGCCAACAGGGATGGAGGGATTCTGTGCTGGAAAAGGACTTCTACATCTTTCAGGACCATCCTGTGGAAATATGAATTGAGACAGAGACCACCTGGCTGTCTCTGGGAAATTATACAGGCACACAGCATTTCCCTGGAATTTCTCTCCTGGTCCGCACCTGACATGAAGAAAAAGGTATTCACCAAGGACTTATAAATTCCAAGAAGTTCCTAGGTCGGTTCCAAATTCTCTGCATCTCAGCCCAACAAGAGAACTACCTAGATTCACAAGACAGAGAAGAGGAAGGAGGGAGCCGTAACAGGAGAACTGGGACAGATGAGACACAGCAGCCCTTGGTCCTACTGTGTCCCCTCCTGCCTTTTCTGAGTGGCATTCTGTGAACCTGAATGTCCAGTCAGGATCATGAAGGCTTCTCGCTCTCATTAATCGCAGAACTCGTGTCACACCCACCACCATCACCCACCCCCAACATACACACACACACACACACACAACCCTCCAGTATCACTAAGTTAGTAGGCAAACACCCAGGATCTCTTTGGGAGGTTACCATTCAATGGATTGAAAATACAGAAGTGAGTGTTCTGTAGCTAACAGTCCTAACCCTAGAGGCTGAACTGGGAGCACAGAACACTCACCGCTCCACTGACACCCTGTTTCCTAGGGCTGCCACAACAGATTACCACAAACTGGGAGGCTTAAAACGACATAAACTTATTGTCTCACAGTTCTAGAGGCTAGAAGTCCCAAATCAAGGCATTGACAGGGCCATGCTCCCTCCAAAATCTCTAGGGAAGAATCCTTCTTGGCCTCTTCTGGTTTCTGGTGGTTATTAGTAACCCTTGCCGTTCCTTGGTTTGTGGCAGCATCGCTGCAATCTCTGCCTCTGTCTTCACATGGTGTTCTCCCTATGTGCCTATGTACACATTTCCCTCCTCTGATAAAGACACTAGTCATTGGATGAGGGCCCACCGTAATCCAGCATGAGCTCATCTTAACTTGCAAAGACCCTATTTCCAAATAAGGTCACATTCACAGGTTCAGGGAGTTAATACTTGAAGACATCTTTTGGGGTAACATAATTCAACCCCCCACACCCTCTAATAAGGACCAAACCAGAGGCCTGTGGCATGTTAACAATAGAAAGAGTTCCTATTATCGGTTCCTTGGACCTCAAAAATATATTATCATCAACACTACAAAACAGAAGTATTTATTTAGCACTTACCAAGTGCCAAGCATTGTGCTATTTTACATGGATTTTCTTGTTAATCCTCAAATTGACTCTGTGAAGTAGGAACTATTATTAGTCCCATCTAAAAAGTGAAGAAATTGGAGCTTTAGAAAATTAAGTAACTCACCCAAGGAATATAGTGATCGATCCAGGATTTGAACCCAACTCTCTCTGACCCCAAAGCCCACCAAATTTCTTCCATGCTTTATTTTTCACGCCAAGCTGTGCGATTTGGGGCAAGTAAGTACCCCTCTCTGGGGCTTCAGTAGCCCTGTCTGTAAAAAAGATCAGTTCCCCTAGCTTTCTAAGGGCTCTTCCCGCTATGAGTCCAGAGCTCTTTGAGTCTTTTCACCCAGGGTGAATAACCACTCTGGCCAGCTGCTCCACTTTTAAAATCCACTGCAGAAAGGTCTGCTCCCTGGCCCCCTCCCCTCCCCTCCCCTCCCCTCCCCTTCCCT